>NC_056748.1:422097496-422274996 GCF_019279795.1 Protopterus annectens
CACCATATGCTGTGCATGCCTTATAGCAGAGACCATGACTGAAAATGTGTACTTTGGGAAGGTCAGCATCATGGATGTCAAAGAATCAACTAAATACATGACATATTGTCCGAGTCCTGCAATGACTGGATACTATAAACAATGTGTAGAGCTCCTGTGTTGTAAGCATCATGTACAATGTATAAACCTGGGTATCCACAAATATAGAAGATCTTCTTCTTCTTTCGACTGCTCCCGTTACAGGTCACCACAGCAGATCAACTGTTTCCATTTCTTCCTGTCCTCTGCATCTTGCTCTGTCACACCAACCACCTGCATGTCCTCTCTCACCACATCCATAAACCTTATCTTAGGCCTTCCTCTTTTCCTGTTACCTGGCAGCTTCATCCTTAGCATCTTTTTCCCAATATACTCTACATCCCTCCTCAGCACATGTCCAAACCAACTTAATCTTGCGCCTCTGGCTTTGTCTCCAAACCTTCCAACCTGGGCTGACCCTCTAATATACTTATTCCTAATCCTGTCCATCCTTGTCACACCCACTGCAAATCTTAACATCTTCAGCTCTGCCACGGCAAGCTCTGACTCCTGCCTTTTTGTCAATGCCACTGTCTCCAACCCATATAACATAGCACAAGCCAGTGCATTTCTTTGTGCTGGTCCCAAGCCCAGAGAAATGGGGAGGGTTGCTTCAGGAAGGGTATCCGGCATAAAGTTTTGCCAAACCATACATGCAGAAAACAGTACAGAAATCCACATATATAGAAGATAACCCTGGAAATGTACAAATATACCTGAATGTAATGTTTACAAGTCTACATGTGAACATGCATCATACAACACAGACAGGCTGAAGAAAGGAAGCATAAAGCAAGACATGGGCATGCAACATGAATGATTTGAAAAAATATAGTAAACATAAAATAGTTCACTACAGGACCGTCATAAAATAGAGATATAGCGGGCAAATGCATAGGCATACATATGATTACAATAGCAATGCAAGGTGCTATATAATGAAATGCATTCTCTGGTGAGGTTAGCCATTGTAGCTGATTTTCATGCATTTCCTGGTGAGGTCAGATATTGAAGCTTATTATCAGTTATTCTCTGGTTAGGTCATCCATTTAAGCTGATTATCAGGTATTCTCTCTTGAGGTCATATATTGAATCTGATTGCCAGGCATAGTCTGTTGAAGTCAATAATTGAATCTGATTGTCAGGTATTCTGTGGTGATGTCAGCTATTGAATATGATTGTCAGGCATTCACTTTTGAGGTCAGCCATTGAAGTATGTTATTGTGCATTTTCTTTTAAGTGCAGTCATTGAATAAGGTTATCTGGTATTGTCTGTTGAGATTAGTCATTGAACTTGATTGTCAGTCATTCTCTGGTGAGGTCAGCCATTAAGGCTGATTGTCAGACATTGTCTGGTGAGGTCAGCCATTGAAGCCAATTATCAAGTATTCTTGGTGAGGTCAGCCTTGAATCTGGTTGTTTGGCATTCTCTGTTGAAGTCAGCCATTGAATCTGATTATCAGGCATTCCCTGGTGAGGTCAGTCATTGAATCTGATTTTCAGGTATTCTGTGGTGAGATCAGCTATTGAATGTGATTGTCAGGCATTCTCTTTTGAGGTCAGCCATTGAAGCATGTTATTGTGCATTTTATCTGGTATTATCTGAGGTCACTCATTGAACTTGATTGTCAGGCATTCTCTGGTGAGGTCAGCCATTGAATCTGATTGTCAGGGATTCCCTGGTGAGGTCAACCATTGAATCTGATTGTAAGGGATTCCCTGCTGAAGTCAGCCACTGAATCTGATTGTCAAGCATTCCCTGGTGAGGTCATTCATTTAAGCTAATTGTCAGGCATTCCCTGGTGAGGTCAGTCATTTAAGCTAATTGTCAGGCATTCCTTGGTGAGGTCAGTCATTTAAGCTAATTGTCAGGCATTCCTTGGTGAGGTCGGTCATTGACGCTGATTGTCAGGTGTTCTCTAGTGAGGTCAGCCGTTGAAGTTGATTGTCATGCTAATAGCTGTATAGAGGCAGCTGTACCCACCAGGAAGAAGTACAGAAGTAACTCATAAAACAAGCCACCCTGGTGGAATCACAAAATCAGTCATATGTATAACAGGAGGAAGAAAATCATGATTTAGGAGGTGTAGCACCCAGCAGGATAAAAGCACTCATTAAACTAAACAGACAACTTGGAGAATAAGTAAAGTCTACCAAAGCCAAATTTGAAGTAGGTTTGGCCTCCCAGGCCAAGGACAGTCACAAAGCATTCTTTAGCTATGTCCGCAACCTTAAAGACAATACAATTGTGTGTAGAGCTCATTGTAAATGAAGTCACCTATACTGAGGCAGAAAAAATAGCAAACCTCCTGGCTGATAAATTCTGCCCTAACTTTACTCCTGTCTCCCCCTCAACCTTCCCTCAGGAAATATCATCAAATATAACTCCCCCTACCATCACTAGGGAACAGGTCCTTGATGCTCTCTCTCTAAGACCAAGAATACTGCATCAGTGGGCCCAGACAATATCCCAGGATTCCTTCTAAATAGCATGAAACATGACCTATCAGGACCTCTGGAATTACTATCTAACTGTAATCTCCAAACAGGCTTCATGCCTCATGAATTGAGAAAGGCAATAGTTATCCATCTGCACAAAGGTGGGCCATCTACAGATCCTGTAAACTACAGACACACAAGTCTCACTAGTCTTATATGTAAAGCCATGGAAAGAATTACCATGGAGATGATCAACAGAGATATAGTAAACCTCCAGACACTGGACTCAACCCAGTTTGGTTTCGTAAAGGACAGATCATGCCTGCTTATCCTGGTGGAGTTCTTTGAGAAGGTCACCAAAGCAATGAATGAGGGCAAAATCATTCACACTGCCTACCTTGCCCTGGCCAAAGTATTTGACACAATTCCTCACTCTGGCATTGTTGACAAACTTGAGAGGTTAGGTACAAACCTGTATGTCATCCAGTGGGTAGACAACTGGCTCACAGACAGGACCGAGGAAGTTAGAATTGGAGACTCCACCTCTACAAAGAGTCACAAGTGGAGTCCCTCAGAGATCAGTCCTTGGACTGCTCCTTTTTGGCATTTACTTCTCAGAAGTCAAGGCTAATGTCAGTGATCTCTGGCTGACTAGATTTGTAGATTGCAAATTAGAAGCTGTCATTGAATCTCACACTGACACAAATGTTCTCCAGGAGGGGCTGACACAGACAAGCAACTGGTGTCAGAGTCATGGACTAAAACTAAATGCCTAGAAATGCATAATAGTATTCTTTGGGAAGTCATACATCCCTGGTAACTATCATATTGAAAACACACCCCTTAGAGTTGACCCAGTAGTCAGGGACTTAGGGACACACACAGATAGTAATCTAGCTTTGATCATCACGTGTGAAATCATTCTATGTTGCGCAACTTATAAACAAAGGTATGGCATCTAAGTCCAAGGAAGTCATTGTTCCACTGTATTCGTCAGTCATCAGACCTTTTGTTGAGTACAATGCCCCCTTTGGTATGTACCTAAGCAGGCATATCCAACAACTGGAATGCCCACAGAGCTTCCTCACTAAAAGAATACAGGGCATAAGTAATAATTCCTATGGAAACCACCTCAGGGCCACCTCCTGTATCCTGTCTCCTACAGGCCTTTGAGGGGAGATCTATGCCTGGCACACAGGGCATTGTCAGACCCCACTCTGATGGACCTCCTACATATCCACAAAACAAACAGTACCAGAATTACCCATTATAAAGACTTACACCTTGCCTGTGATATAAATAGGAGCTGCTGGAGAGATAAGTATGTATCCCAGAGACTACCCTGTCTATGGAACAGGCTCCCCATCGCTGTGAAGCAGGATTCCTCCCTAATCCAATTCAACTGCAACTTGGACAATTAGATGGGAAACCAGAAATGTATCCCTGGTTTGGCACCTATGTCTCTAATGCAAACAGGTAACCTTTAAATGGTTCATCTCCCAGGCCCGTGCTTGCACTTATCAAGGGTATCAGAACTCATCAGAGATTTGGGATATATGGCTAGGCTTAAAAAGACCCTTGTGGGTGTTAGCCTAGTAAACACTTATGAACCTATGTCAGACGTTCACTAGAGGGGTCAGCCACTGAATCTGATTGTCAGGCATTCTGTGGTGAGGCCAGCCATTTAAACTAATTGTCAGGCTTTCTCTCGTGAGGTCAGCCTTGAATCTGGTGATGGTTTAGTTTCTGGAGTTTGGCAGCTCACTGATAACAGCAAATGCCTATATCATTTCATGACCCTCCGTTGTATACAAGGCAAGGTCAATCGGGTCTACCTGAAAATGCCGAAAGTCCACAACGCCAACAACGAGAACACCAACACCGGAAGATCGACAATGGAGAAGACCGAAAGTTGAGAATCCTGATGCTGAGAACACCGACATGTTAAGGTATGTGTGTGATAGGGATGGACATTAGGGTCAGGGTGTGGATAAGGTAAGTGTGTGACAGTGATGGACGTTAGGGTAGGGTGTGGGTCAGGTAAGTGTGTGATAGTGACGGACTTTAGGTTTAGGGGTGGGTTAAGTGAGTTAGGGTTAGGGTGCGGGTAAGGTAAGTGTGCGATAATGACTGATCTTAGGGTTAGGGTTTGGGTTAAGGTTAGTGCATAGATAGTTGTGTATGTAAGGTTTAGTGTAGGTTTGTAAGGTTTTTGGTGTGCTTGTGTTGTGTGTGTTTTTCAGGAAAGGTATTTGTTTTGTTGATTGTCAGAATTGTGGTTTGTCAGGCATGTGAAGTTTCGTGTTTTTGAACTTTAGGTTTTGTTGTGTCGGTTATTTTGTTGTCGGTGTTTTGGCATGTCGGTGTTATCAGCTAGACCCGGTCAATCACATCCCCTACAAAAATGCTGTTTTTGTAATTTAGTTTTGTTATAGTAATGGTGTGTGATACTATTTTTTTCAAATTTCCTCATCTAGCCTTATTTGTTACAATGTCTAGAAAGTTCATGACAATAATGCATAGCTTAGTGGAATAATAAATTTACCACAATGCCTTTATTTATGTATTTTACCCTGTGTTTTCTTTTTCATAATTTCTATTCCTATGGAATTTTGATTTGTCTGCAAGCACCTTAAGTAACACAGACATTTGACCAGAGTGAATAATGTTGTCAGGTATGGAGCAGTAGAAATTTTGTGACTTATAAGGTGTCTGGCTCTTCTGGTTCCATAATTGTTTTGTTCTTCATATATGACAATACATTACATCAGTTTGCCAACTTTTTTAGTATATTTATATACATTTTACAGGGGAGGGGACAGGAGAGGATGGGTACTATAAACTTGTCACTTAAGGGAGGTTTCCTGAGCTATTTAACTAAGCACTTACTGATCATTGGGCTTTAAATACAGTTTTGATATTGTTGCTGAGTTATGTGATTATTGAGTTGCATTGTTTTATTTCTAGATTTTTGCATTTATTCATACCTTAATTTCAATAATAAGTTTTGATAGAATATTTAATTTTTCCTTGCTATTCCTGTGTCAGTGTTAGGGATATGCCCAATAAATTCATAGAAGATATAGTAGTGTCAACCAGACGTCAGTGTTAGCGATATGCCCAAGAAATTCATGGAAGATATAGTAGTGTCAATCAGAATTTATACCTTTTCAAAGATATCTCTGTTGTGTACACTTGAATTCATATTTGAGATCTACATTTCACCATCAATATTCCTACCATTGCATTCTGGATGCGTTTTAAATGCTAGATTTATTTTTGAATGGTAAAATTTATATTTATGTCTTAGCGCTTTAGAGTTAATGAAACAGGAAAAAAACAAAACTTCTGAAAACCTTTATTTAAATCTCAAAAATACTCAGATGCTATTTGACCAATTGGAAAGAGTTAAATAAAAATGAGTATAAAGTATTTATACTTTTTGAAGCAGTGGAGCAGTCGGGGTGGCTGTAATTGTTTAAAACAATCTATAAACATATAGACCAGAGAATTGTCATGTGAGGGTAGTGAAAGATATTTTCTTTGGGAATGCTCATCCCCCTATCTAACCAGCCCTGTTAATGTAGATTTGATCTGTGCACATGTCACTGGGAAATGTTCCTTTTACACAAAGTTTATCAACTACTATACTGCAGTATTTACCATTCTTTAATATTGGCTTGTGGATGGAACATGGTTACTGATAATCAATTTAACAAAATGAGTTACACTTCTAGTATTTCTAAAGTGAAAAGTATGTTGTTAATGAGAACATTGAAACTTGTAGACTTTGGGAACTTATTGATCTAAATATATATCTAACAACGAGTTCACATTTTGTTTAGCAGTGTATGGGCAATGATTACCCATCAATTATTTTTTTAGTCTGAGTATTTAATGTACCTAGGAACTGACACAATAATAGAAGCTAGAGCCTTCTCTGATCACCCAGTATTATAATTCAGTGTAAGAGTGACATTTGGAAGAGTTTAGGTATCAAACATCAATTCATTTTGGTTCTATTATCCATGCACTTGAAAATCATAAGTTTGTATTGTTAATGTTAATAACTAAATATGGATTAAGAGATATAGTGAGATGCATTAAAATGTTGATTTTATGAGGTTTTATTAGTATTTCTGCTAATATTAATGCAGGGAAAACAACTCTTGATACTTTTGTATCTGAGTTTAATAATCCTGACTCTAAATTGCATTACAATCATAACTGGGAGAAAAAAGGGTAAGCCCAAGGGACTGCAAGCTAAAATTTAAATATTCCACTTGACACAGCTTACTGATTTCAAAATCATTATGCTTATAAAAATATGCTGAATGAAAGCAAACTCCATATAAACTCCCAGTAATCAGTATAAAGACACACAAGCCTAAGACTACTATTTATGTAATACAGGAAAAGGATGTTATTACTGGACCTAAATGAAACATTATGTACATTGTAAATACATACAACAGTATTTATTCAGATATAAATACTCATTTTACAGATATCACCATATCTGATTATGACAAAATCTTATCTCATATGGCTCATAAGACTGTAGGAAATATACCCCTTAAAATAACCTCTAAGGCACATAACATTTGGGGATTCATCTGGGATGCTTGGTTAAGCTTATCAAGGTCACAGTGGTCATTAAACTTTTATACACTTGTAAAGATATATCTCTGGAAATACTAATCATTTGAAAGTGGTAAAAATGCATGGTTGTGAGCTTTATAATGCATCTTTTTTTATAAAACCAATAAGCCTAATTGTTGAACTCTTTATAACAGAATTATTAGTAATTGGTTACATGATCAATACCTAAACAAATCTTTAAGAACTGTCATATAAAAAAACCCATAGTAGACTCTGAATTTGACAATGATTACAGGTCAGTATTACTAAACAATCTGAATATTAAAATTCTTACATTTCATCTAGTTAGAATATATGCATATATAGCTCCCTAACATTATTACTATATATCAGTCTGGCTTTATGAAACATTGGTAGACACAAAATAATATTATTGTATTGAAGTTAATAGCCTAACATTCTAATACAGAATATGATGATGAAGCCCTTGTTGCATTAAACGCATTTACACACAGGTTCATAGGTTATCACTAGGCTAATGATGCCAAAGGGACTGTTTAAGCCTATCCATGCTTCTGAAATGAATCTGACAAGTTTTGGGTTATCTTAAGAGGTATACGTAGGCTTGGGCATGGGTGGTCTAGCATTTACAACCTACCTCTGTCTAATAGAGATATAGGTGCCAGACCAGGGGTAACAGTTCTGATTCTCCATCCACTTTTCCACGTAATGGTTAAACTGGATTAGTAAAGAATTCTGCTTCACATGGATGGGAAGACTGTTTCAGAGAAGGGTAGTCTCAGAGACACGTACCCATCCTACCAGCAGGTTGAGTAGGCATGATCTGCCCTTGATGAAACTAAACTGAATTGGATCCAATATCTGAACATTTCTTATGTCATTGTTTATGATTTCTATGATACTTCTTTCCACTGTTTTGCATATGACTAGTCGGGCTTATGGGGCCTTTAGTCATCTAGGTCCATAGGTCCAGCCTTTGTGCAGAGGGATGACAGTTGCAGTCCTCCATTCACTTGGCATGAAGCCTTTCTGGAGGCTATGGTTAAATAATGATTAGTTGTGTTTCAGATTATGAGGAGGCATCCTGGGATATTATCTGGCCTATTAATGCAGTGCATTTTTGGAGTTAGTGCATTGAAGACATGATCCCTAGTGACAGTTGATGGAGTTACGGCTGAGAGTATTTCCTATGGAATGTTGGGGGGGGGGGTAAAATTGGAGCTAAATTTGCCAGTCAGTAGATTTGCTATATATTCCAGCTCAGAGTTGGCTTTATTTATATATAATATTAGTATATCTAATATAATATACATAATTATAGTAATATAATGTGTATATAAAATAATGTATAATAGTAGCTTGGCACAGTGTTGTGTATTCCCTTTGCAGTTGCATTCATAGCAGAAGAATGCCTTGTGATGGTCCTTGGCCTGAACAACTATTTTTATCTCAACTTTAGCTTTAGTAGACTTGATCAGCCCCTTGAGATGCTTGTTTAGATTGACGAGGGAGTGTGCACCTTGCTGGGCAGGGCACTTGCTAATTTTTGCCGTGATATTTTTTTCTATTGTTATACCACCTATTGATCTTGTGATTCCAGAAGGCTGGCTTGTTTTTTGGCTTTGTCCTTTTCTTATTCTGGGTAGGTACAGCTGTCTATATGCAGCCATTAACATGACTGTACTGAATGGTTTGAGGGGACTTGAAATTTTGCTAGGGTGTCACATAATATGAAGAAGTTTTCCTTTGAACAATTCCTAAAAATGTCTAGGGTTAACTGGGATCCAGGCTTTTATTTTTATTTCAAAGGAGACAGCTTTATGGTTTGACTTGACTATTGCAAACATTACATGGGGGGGGCAATGCTATCTCATGTTTGTGAGGACCAGGTTAAGGATGTCAGCAACCCTTGTGGGAGTACGGTCTAGCAAGTTCAGAGTGGTTGGTTTGAATGAGGAGTGTCTCCAGTACATTTAGGTATGTGTTATGCACCTCTTGTATCATAAATTTTATTTTCAAACTTGGTATAAATTCAGAGAAAGCTGGTGTCATTAGTTGTTTTTAATAATGTCAGAGCTGTACAAACTGCTCCAAAACATGCTTATGAAATAATTGATTTTCTTTGGATTCTTCTCATCATGTGTCAGTATTATTCCAGCTTTTATGATGCAGCATAAGCTTGTATTTACTTCAATACTAAAATTTCATCACCCAGAAAAATAACAACAGGGACTCATAAAGGTTATCTACTTATTATTTTTCCAAGCATATTAAAAGTTTGGGAATTCAACATTTTGGCATTGTGGCACACTTAAGATTGGATATAATATGGCAAAAGAAGTTATCTCTTGACCCATTGCTTCAGATTATAAAATATTTTAATTTCATCTATATTTATAAATTAAGTATAGACTAATCAACACTGATGTTTTAGGGGTCACAAGTAATTTTTTCAGTCAATCTCACCTGCATTATTTTTTTTGTAATCAAGTATCACGAGCAGCTAAGTCATTTAGTGTCACTAGTTTAAACACTATGCTTTTTTGAAACTGGCTTTTTTTATTATTATTATTATTATAATGCTTTTTATTCTTAGTTATTATTATCATTATTATCAGAGTGTTTTATAATTTTTGTATTTTTTATTATTATTTATTATAATTTGTATTATTATTGAAACTGGCTTTGTGGTTCTGTACCCCTGTGATTCTGTCACGCTCTTCCTATTGGCTGCTCTTCCTACATCTGAGCTGTCCAGATTGCTGAAGTATAGTGTATTCTGTAATGACTACTAAATCGGTCAAAGCCACAAAGATGTAACAGAACCACACGGACAGCACATGATGCATTGTACTACGAGCGGTGTTAAATGAAAACATGACACACAGACACCCCACACACTTGCGTCTGCCTACATCATTTCCTAAACACACACACACACACACACACACACACATATGCAGAGAGTCCCAAAAATACATCTTTATTCTTATACAAAGACCGCTTCTGGCAGCAATTAATGGTCCCTGTAGTCTGTCATTACATCTCCCTTCATTTCCTACACACACACACACACACACACACACACACACACACACACACACACACACACACAGTTCCAGAAACACATTTTTAGTTTTATACAAAGACAGCTTCTGGTAGCAGATAATGGTTCTCGCAGTTTGTCATCGCATCTTCCTGGATCATTTCCTACAAACAGGCACGCAGACACACACTTGCATCTCCCCACATTATTTTCTCCAAACACACACACACACACACACACACACACACACACACACACACACACACACACACACACACACACACACACAGTCCCAAAAACACAATTTTACTTTTGTAAAAACACTGTTTCTTACAGCAAATAATGGTTCCTGCAGTCTGTCATGGCATTTCCCTACATAATCCCCCCCCCCAAACACAGTCCCCAAAACACATTTGTTTTATACAGAATTACTGTTGTAGTTTACTTAAAAACAAAAAAGTGAAAAATACAAATATAAATAAAACATTTTTAATAAAGAATCCTTTTTATTCAGTTGCTTTAAAATGTAAAGCATAAGGAAGAAGTGTGAAAATTGTGCAAAGGAAACCAGCTGATTGCAGAAAAACATTCAAGACTGGTTATGCTGATTCTGGTAATGAGGTACCAGAATTAGCAGGAATCAGCAAAACCAACCTCAAATTCTTTTCTGAAATCAGCTTGTCAGTGTTTCTTTTGCAAAATTTTCAGTCGTCTTTTTTTTTTTTACTTTTTAATGTGACTGAATAAAAAACATTCTTATTAATTTTTTTGTTATTTATAGTTTTATTTTGAATAGGTCAAAGCAAACAATGACAGCTAGATCAGGCTACAATTCAACTTTTTTGCCAGAGTGTCAATAATCAAAATGTAGACATTTTCAAACTTCTCCTTTTTTTATGAATAACATTTTTATCAAAACAGACTTTTTATAGTAAATTAATAAGATTACTTCGTCCTTGTTTGAATAACAAAGCATAAACTATATCTGTACAAACTGGCAGATCATAAAATGTAAGGCAATGCAAATCCTGTAACTTCAAGCTCAAACAGTAAGTCATTTGATTAGGCTTTCAAAATATTTGGCTTCATACAAATACAGAAAGGGTTAGATACCAATGTGGATCACATTCTCTGGAAGTACTTGTAAAATAGGCATTAATCCTAAATCACTTCCTTTTACTGATAAACTTCACTGTTTAAACATACATTTGCCATTGGTCTAAACCCATTTACTTAGATGTCAAAATCCTAATCTTGAATAGGAACCTTGTCAAAAAGCTTATATATTTTTATCCATTGCGAATAACTCTGATTTCACTGTTAATAGCATAATATTACACTTCCATTGTTCTATTACTCAGAAACACTTACATGTTTCTGTTAACTAGAAAACCAAATACTTAATATCATTGACATCAGCAATTAACTGGATATATAAAAGGACCTTTAACAGTCAGATGTTGCATTACAGTTTTTTAAACTGATGCATGTTACAAGTGTGAGCACTATCTTAAATCTTAAAAATTACTATTTAAAGTGCCAACAAGCATTCGGCTTCATTCTTATATAATGACATAATTAATGATACTAAGTTCTCTACAGTTCATATTTCCTGATATCTGTCAGAAAATTTCTGCTGGAGCTTTTTTACATTTCTGGAGAAAAAATGAAGTAATGCTTATATTTAACAAACCAACTGTTTGTTAAAACATATGTGCAATCAGTTTATGATCGATCATAATTTGCACATTACTCCTGTTACATTAGCGGCTGTTGGCATTTTTATATAGTCGTCTTCGTTCTGCTAATATTATGCTACAGATATTGAACACCTGTTGTGGAATTTTGAATATGTTTTTGCTTTTTAAAAAGTGAAACCTATTAAACGCTCCTAAATGATCTTCTTGTATTCTAACACTGAATCAAATGTATTAAAGCAGAGTTTCTTCACGGGACAGATATTTTCTTCTCCAGTGTTATTTATTTATTTAGCTGTGATTAAACATTAGGTAGACAGAAACAATGTTCAGGATTTATAGAGATGCACTAAGCATCTGCTCAGATCTTGTGCAGCTGAACAACACTCTGAGATGACATACAGAGACATTAATTATCCAGATAAAGACATGAAAAGTTTATATGCAGCTAGCTGGAATTCAGACTACCTAAATGAGGAGAATCTCAACTCTACAAGTAGACGTGGTTGTGCACTGAAAGTCATACATAGAAGGGTAACACAGTCCATGGAGCAGTGGGGTATCCCATTGCAAGATCTTACAAGAACAGAAAGCATGAACTCACAGACAGATATAGCGCAAGTATAAGGTATTGATTCTCTTAGCACTGATATAGCGCAAGTATAAGGTATTGATTCTCTTAGCACTGATATAGCGCAAGTATAAGGTATTGATTCTCTTAGCACTGATATAGCGCAAGTATAAGGTATTGATTCTCTTAGCTAGTCTGTTCATGATAGCATGTCCATTATCAGGATGGAAGAACGTGCACCAGAATACTATGTAACTATACAGCATCTGTAGCCACATTGCTGTGGTGTCTACAAATATGGACAACTGTGAAATTCATAAAAGGGAAGAAAAAGAATGTAGGAAACCAGGAAATATGCATGCAGCTAACAGAGGGTCATGCAAAAGGACAATGTACAGGAGTGCACAGGACTGAGGAAAGAGGGAAACGTTTTTTCAGTCCTAGAGTCCTAATTTTTATTACACAAACACAACAGACGATGGGGAGGTAAAGGGGAAAGAAGGCATGAAATAGTGGTAGGACTTTATAAATAAGCAGGCAGATACACACACAACAGTACAAACCAAAAGGATTAAATTGCTTTTATTAGTAAGGGGAGACATATTGGTAGAGACAAACAGAGGGCCAACAAATTGTGATGGGGAATGATGCATATTCCTCAGGATATGGGTCATGATACAAGAGGAATGGGACACACCTGGGTGAGGATAGGGTGGTATACAAATAGTGGTGTGCCAATGGCAACCTAACCCAAATGGATATTACAGAGATTCATCACTATGCGATGGGTCAGAGTGGTTTGTGATTTGGGACAGTCCTGCTAGCCTGTTTGTAAGGGCTGGCCAAGTGTACCAAATCTGCAATCTGTTTTATAGGCTCTCCATCTGGGCCAAATATCTGCACATGACATTCTTCACCACAGCCTCCATTATCTGTTCCAACTTAGTATGCTCATCAACTACATCCTCAGCAGGGAAAGGACTTACTGGAGGCTTCTGCTGAATCTAAAATATAGACCTATGGTAGTGAGACACAATCATAAATTTGCCATACCAAAATCTGCTCTGACATAGGACTGAATATCTTTAAAACAGGTCTCCTTCAGATAGTCAAAACTCCAGATCATCAAACACCACATCAACAAGATGAAAATAACGAAAACCCATTTCAGCAAAAGATCAGAGCAACAAAGATATTCCCAAGGTAAGTAACCTGTTGGCTGACAATGTGAACTTTGCCCTTTTCCCAACTGTAGTGCAATCTCCGAGTTGGTATATTTAGTTAAGGAGGGTGTGGGGGGCACAGCCCCCAACCGGGGTGGGTTAGGGATGATGTTGTTTAGGTTTTGTGACGTTTTGGATGAGTGATTTCTTACCCTGGGAAGATCTTTATTACTCTGCACTTTCGCTGAAATGTGTTTTTGTTATTTTTGTCTCAACTATGTGGTCTTCCATGATCTTGGGTTTCAATGATCTGAAGTAGACCCCCTTTAAAACACATCAGAGAAGATATGAGAAGAATGAAATGTGGCTATCCACAAGCCTCTCCTACCTCCTGTGGAAGGTAAGGAGTTTACTATTACGCTCTGCACATGTTAAAAATGAAAGGGTACATCAAGCAACTTTGCACTGTGTAGGGTGTGATGTTCACTTCTTGAATTATGTTATGCAGTTAGTTCAGTATTCCATAAAAAAACTACTCAACTGTGGACTACCCATTATTTTCATTTTGATTATTTTGTAGCACGTATTTTACAGTTAGATTTTTATTACGTGCACTAAGTGCATATCATAATTTAGTAAGTGAACATTACACACCCTCTACACTGCAAAGTTTCTTCTTGTTTTGTTTTGGACCCAGTATAGGGTGCATACTGGGTTCTTCTGAGACTTCAAGGGATACCACGGATTTCTCTTTTTGCAATTTGTAGAAATTCATGCACCATCATTTAATTTGCCTAGAAGTTTTGCAAACGCTATGCAGCTGTTTGTTTGTCAAGTCATGCAGATTTGGGAAGCTATCTTTAATATTACGGTACCAAAATTAGGAAAAATAACAGCATTATGTGGAGCTGAACTCTAGGTGGTCTGACGAGTACTAGTCTGAAAGTGCATGGTAAACTTCTAATATAACTTTTAAGGATATTCACACTTACAACTGAATTTACTTTAGAGAAAGCGAGTAATATAAATATGTATGCATGTATGCATGCATTATGTGTTTGTACATTGTACTAGCAACAAGGTAGTCCATGTTATTAGGTCAACCTGTTCCTGCATGTGCCTGTCATAATTATGATGAAAGTATGGTCTGTCTAATCTATATGTTAGCTAATGGTATTGCGTACAGCAATCCTGCTGATGTATTTTAATTTTTTGAGCTTGTTTTCCATGCCGAGTTGCTCAGTGCATGCACAGTAGCAGTTCTGCCTTTGCAAATTCAATGTTTTCTGGTGGACTTTGTGAAAATCGATGTTCCGGTGCTTTTGATAAAATTCAGTACACTCATATGTCTCTCTCTCCCTTTTATATATATATATATATATATATATATATATATATATATATATATATATTCATCCCACTGTACAAAGGTAGGGCTGTGTCGGTGTTGATTCATTTGTAAGTGGTGACATCAAATTAGCAGGAGCTGCAGAAAGCCAATGAATGGTCAGAGATGACTGAATTTGGGTGGGGCTATTATTATGGTGGAGTTAACACTGCCCATGGCTACAGTTTTACAAAATAACTCATTATACACTACTGCACATGCTAAAAAGTCTTCCAGAAATAAATTTCCTCTTCAGAATGCATACCAAAACTATTATGAAAAGGACAGCTCATTTCATACAACTTAGGTGGTTAAACAGGTTGCACTATAATAGCACAAAAGCCAACATTTCTAAACATGAAAGTAGTTGGCTGTGACTGCCTGAAACTACTTACTTAAGTGTACATGTGATATAAACACATGTACTTTACCACCATGTAGCTGAGTTTTGCACAATGGCAGTACCTGAAACTAGAGAGGGGGCAATCCCCTACACACGTTGCTTTATTATTCTCAATTCAAGGCCACTTAAATTCTGAGAAACTGTGATAACGTACTACGTAACTCTTTGTATGAAACAATGAGATCTGTTAGTCATAGTTTATGGTGGCATTTTATTTCATTTGTGTTGGTTTTCTGGAATAGAGCACTGATATCCGTGGACCTTTTTCAGACTCAGCCTAGGAAGGGTGTCTTGGCAAGGGACCCGCATACAGTCATAGTTAGGCAATGAAGGCTGAGGGAATCAGACTTTGGACTGATAAACTGTCATGGTTGGAGGAAATACATTTCATTACAAGTACATTTTACCATTTTAATCTCACATTTTTATAGTCCTATTACTAAAATGTGTCAATTTTCATGATGTGCTCACATCTGTATTCATCTTCTTTTGGCTTTTCCCGGTTAGGGGTCACCACAGTGGATCACCTGTCTGCTCATGATTGGTAGATCATTTCAGCTGGATCCCTGTCCATCAAGTAACAGTGTGGAGATGCTGATTCCAGTCAATAAGAGGTAGGGGAAAACAAATTACACAGAGAGACACAACGACATAAGGCAAAGATGCAAAATTTCTCACAAGCAGTGATTTGCAGTGAGGAGTGAATCCCACATTTAGGAACTGTGAACTGGATGTCTTACAAGTGAGCCACTCTTCTCCTCGAGATTAGCAACAAGGCCCACTGACTATAACAAACTCCATTACATGAGCTCCTTTCTTAGCTCTGAAAAGGAAGCAAAATAGATAAGAGTGGCAGAGGCTAACCAGGGAGGAGGTGCAACCATATGGAGTTAAAACTCACTTTCTCTAGCTCTTCTGTATTTATTGCTGCATCTTCTGTCATTCAAGTACTACTGAACATTTTCTGTCCAAATGACAAATGTATCAAGTCCGTTTCCAATTACTTATAGGTTTATAGGTAATTACTAGCCTTGTGCCTAAACAATTTCACTTGGTGGAAATAAAACCTTTACCTCTTGCTTTTAGTAAACACCTTGACCATTATGCCAACCCCCAACATCCTAAATACTTATAATTTAATTCCAAAGTGAAATCTGAATATGTTACTGTTACTAGCACCCTAGTGTCCAGACAATATTCATGACATTTAAATTACTCCATAGTAATATAATATGGTAACTCCTCAGTCATGCACATGTAGATGTAGAGTGAGCTGAATGACTTGTTGAGAGGCTATTCCCTTATTGACTAAGTTTTCATCATGTACAGCTGAAATTCTCTTTGAGTAAATGGCACCCCTAAGTAACAGCAGTAATAATGCTGTTAAGATTATCATGACCAAAATTCAAATTTACCATCTATGCTAACTGCATATAGGAAAACTGAAAGAGAAATCATGTTTTTTTCTGTGTGACTCATTGTCACTTTTAGAATGTTACCACTTGGATAGTAACATAAAGCACAAGTATATATGCTGAGTTTTATAAACATTCTTATAAAAAAGGGGGGAAATTCTGCAATTAGTCTAGCTTTGCATACCTACCCCTAAGTGTGAGTCAATTTCTATACAGCAGCTAACTTGTATTTCTAATGCCATCTTTTCTAAGCAAAACCTAACTGTTTATGACACCATGTAGAAAAGCTTTACTCATATTGTGACATTGTGGGGTATTGCCAGCTATGCCAGGAGAAGTAGGGCAGTGGATATGTAACATATGCCAGCACAGCTAGCTGGAATTTTGTAAACAATTATATGTCATCTGTATAACAAAGTGATTTGTACAGATGTTTGTGTTGAGAAATTTATTTGTAAAGGTGCTTGTGTTAAAATGTACCAACAATGTGCCCTGCTGGACAGAAAAAGAAATATGCAATATTTATTGCAACTGTTTAAATGTATATGTTTTAATAGAGGATACTGGCAGAGAAGAAGTTATTCTCAAACTTTGAAAATAGTTTGAAATTAAATTATCTGGCTTAGGCCATAAAATTGTATCTTACAGTTCTCAATGCAGCCAGAGACAAAAAGTCTGTACAAGGAAGTTTCCTGCATTGTCATTGGGGTGACTTAATTGCTGTTCTGAAAGGGTGGAGGTTTAAAATAGTTTTATGATTTCTAGGAGCTGCAGCAGATCTTAGCAAGGCTGTGTGTGTGTGTGTGTGTGTGTGCGTGTGTGTGTGTGTGTGTGTGTGTGTGTGTGTGTGTGTGTGTGTGTGTTATTGACACACATGTGCTAAATTCTGACAGCTTCTAGCCAAGGGGGAAAGCATGGGAGCCAGAAGTCAGATAACCGGATGTATGTGATGTCATTGTGTAATCCATCACTAAAAATAATGTTTAATACTAGGTGAGACTGAAGTCTCAGGGCACTCTGTTTTTGAAACCTGAAGGATCTCTCGCCTACTTCATCTTGCTTTGCTCTAATAAGTAACCAGGGAATAATAATTCTTTAGATGTCAGGAAAATATAATGAGATTAGTTAAGTATTGTTTTTTCTGTAACTGTGTGAATCTGTCCATTTGTGTTATTTTTAATATTTCCTGTGTCTGAAACTCTGCTCTTTATTGTATATAGATATTTAGCATTTTCATGTTATTTTGTTATTTATTATTAAATATATTTAAACTTTTCATTGTGGCTGGTCCTTTAGAGAATATTTTAATCTCTGATAGTACTTGTATATATTTGGTGACAGCTCTGGCCACTCCTGAAAGCCTTGCCACATTGGCCAAACACAATCATTTACCCTAATATTAAATTCACTCATTATAATTGGGTACCTTTTTAAGAGCCTTAGAGTAGCTGGCTTTTGAGTATCTGGTGGTGGTGTAATTACCTTATAGTCTGGGCAGAAGGGAGCATAGCTAGTAAATCTGTGCCAGCCTTTCCCAGGTATGTGTGTGTGTGTATGCATGTGTACGTGTGTGTGTGTGTGTGTGTGTGTGTGTGTGTGTGTGTGTGTGTGTACATCAAATCTCAGAGTGTGTGTGTCAGCTGCTTGGAGCATGGACAAGAAGCACTGGTTTTGTAGAAAGGGTGCTGGAGAACTTGGTTTGGACACCTGGCTGAGGACTCAACCCAACAGCTGTGCCGGTGGGGAATCTCATTGTGGATCTGGAGAGAGAGAGAGAGAGGACCCAGCCCCTGTACTGACTGTGTCCCTGTGTGCTCTTAAGGGAAATTGTGCTTGATGCAGAGAGCTTCATCTGGAAATACTGAGTTTATCCATTTTTGTTCCAAGCGAACATCCCTTTCCAGTGCCAGTGGTGAAGAGTTGGGCTGCTTGATTACTGGCCCAGAGTGGGGATGTCACACACATCAACAATCTAATATAATCTATTAGTAAAGGGAGATTATTACTATTTTTTGACTCTCTAAATGAACATGATCCAGAGTATAAGATTGAATTCCCCGTAATGATAACCAGTTGTGTAGATGTAGATTAATCTCAAACATATTTTTATCAAGTAATTTATTTCGAATAATGTCTGTCCAATGATGCATCTTTGATATACTAGCACCTTCTAAAAGACCTTTTGTTATACAGAAAGGTAATAATATATTAAACCATTTTTTTTATATTCAATGTTCCCCATAAAATGTTCTTGAAGTTTTTGAGTATATTGTTAACATATGAAGAGAATGTTGGAGATGAAAGATTGTACTGCATAAAACTGCTAATTAATAACTCATCCTATTATCTACATTTTTGTGAGACTGAAATACTTTCATTTTCTTTAAAGTAAACAGCACCTTATACAGTTCTTTCAAATTATTAATATAGCTGGAATCCAGCCAATGAACTATAAGTTTGAGAGAAGTAGCCCTGTTATATGTTTCATTATCAGGTAATTGGATATCTCCCTTTTCCCAAGTACTTATATGATATTTATAAGCTAGTATTTGCTTTTTTTCAATGCTCTAAAACGTAAAAATATACAATTCAATGTTTTATTTGTGATTTATCTGTGACTATAACAATTGTTTAAATTTTATATAAAATCTTTGGGAGCAATTTTATTTTTATTAATTGACATCATGCTTCAAAAGTATACATTTGTTTATACCATAGGTCTAGCAATCTAATTCCAATTGAATTACAATACGATTTCTATTTGTTTTGTTAGAGATTATTCAAATTATTCTGGATTGAGTGTTTCTTTTCCCAAGTTTTTTTATCTAAGAAAACTTTGGGAGTTTGCTGTTCAGTAATGGAAATTCTTCCCCTTCTGTCCCTCTCCAATATCCTCCATTATTTCTCTTCTTATTTCTATTAACTCCTGTACTTATAACTGTAATAATCAGTAAGTAAACACTTCATTAGATAGCTTTTGATGTTTTTTGTGCCAGCTGAACACTCATTCTTGTTTTACTTTTGCTTTTCAGCTCACAGCTTGCCTTAAGCACCAGCCAGCTGATGCAGCCTGAACCAATAAGAAATGGCTGCTTGATGTTTTACTGAACAGACCCTCTATCCCATCAGTGCAGTACAGTTTATTTCCATCTAAATGGACAGAAATACATGTAATAAGGTGTATATTCTATATGGGACCGTGTACCTAAATATTGGACTGCTATAAAAACACTTCAGCCTAGTAAAGTGACTTTTCTAACACAAAAATCAGAACTTCACTTGTACAGTACATATGCATGAGTACTGAGAACAGGAAAATCAACTATTTAATGGAAATGAAAAACATGTTTTAAAGCACGTCCATCAGCCTAGTAACAAGAACAACCCCTGGGCATTTCTCAAGGGTATCCCTTGATATTCATATTAAGGATGACTGTCCTGTGCTAATCATGCCTATTGTCTTGAAACTGGGAGAAATGTGAGGAGTGCATATGTGTTAATGTCTGGCAAGTACACTGACTGCATGTATTCTCAGATCTGCCACTAGTCCTGTTATATGATATATCCACCTTATTGTCTCCATGATTATAGTATAAGAATAAATAAATTATCCATTTGCTATAGCTGTCATCTTACTTTATTCAAAGGGTAGATGATCACTACAGTGCTACCCTTAAAGGCTTGGGCATGACAAAAACATGATGTTGATACATGACTCAATGAATCAGCTGCAGCAAACCACCAGGAACAATGTTGCAATACTCAAGAAAAAGAAAGTTCACACTAGTAGAAATGCTTAATTTATTAAACAGGATAAAAGCTTTGGGGTTGTACCCCTCCTCAGTTATCGATGAATACATTTTTAAAAAAAATCATCTCATTATATACACTACAATACATAATAACACATTACACAGCCAGCCAATAAAATAACACATCCACTTAACCAATTAACATAAAAATGCACAAAGATAAAAATACATGTACATAAGAAGTGTTTTATATATATATATATATATATATATATATATATATATATATATATATATATATATATACTTCTTATATCATTTATTTTTCAACCAAATAGGGCTTTATAGTGACCATGTTGTTCAAACCAGGGAACTTATCAGCATCTAATCTGGTTATCCACCCATATTCAGCAATATCTAATTTGTTGTTGATATCACCCCCTCTTATATTCCTATAAACAACTTCTAACACTTTAAATTTAAATGTTTGTGTACTTTCATATTCATTAATATGCTTAGCTAAAGCATTTGTCATCACACTTCTTATGTTAGATGCTGTATAATTCAGTCTTTTAACCATCTCTAGCATTTCCCTACGTAAAAACATGTGCATTTTGTACATGTACTTAAATAAACAACAAATGTATTGCATGTTGCCTGACATCTTATACTAAATTTACGCTTAGTTGTTGGATGTTCAAATTCTAATACTTGACAAATATTATTGCAAGAGCTACAATTGTAGCAAGGTTTCATTCTTAACCTTATAATGTGTCATAGTAATAGCTCTTTCTTGCTTTTTCTGCCCCGTTCTCTTTCCCACAATAAATCCACCTTTACTATCACTTCCCCCAATAACACAATCATTCAGCCTGAAACACAAACTAAACTATTAGGTGTCATAATATAGATGATGATCTCAGATTTAACCTACACCTTCTCCACTTATAAAAAAAAAAACAAAAAAAAAACAGAAACTAGGTTTGCTGTATCGTAATAAAAAGTTTCTAACTCCAAATGCCAGACTCACCCTAGCTTAGGCATTCCTTCTACCCTAACTTCTCTGTGTTGCTCCAGTACTAATCTTTATCCAGCACACTACCTTGACTAAACTCTAACAAACATAAAATTGCTAGATTCGTTACCAACTCTCACTACACCTCACATCACTGCCTTGCCCTAAACTCCCAGCAATGGCTTGAATTCCCACAGCTACTGTTAACATCACAATTCCAAACTGTACAGTCTGTACTATATAAACCATCTGCCTGTCCAGCGCTCTCTACCCTCGTATCCACCTTCTCTCCATCTTGGTCCCTGAGCAACTCTAATCAGCAACTACTAGCAGTCCATTCACCAAAGAAAAATGTGGGCAAATTACTATACAAATGCTCAGTTGCCCAGTCCTGGAACAAACTACCCTTAGACCTACGTGCCATTATACACCCATCTCACTTAAAAAAGGAACTTAAACAGCATCTGCTCAACTCCAAAACTTGTCCCTGCCATAACCTCTCCTAACCCCCACTTTCATAGTTCTTAACTCCCACCCATTCTACCTTGTCTGCTATGAACAACCTACCAAAGCTCTCAAGTATAAAGCAAATACACTTTCTAATCACAGGGTATTATTCCTCTCTAAATATTTTACATATACAAGGCCTCATGCTGGTATACTACCATACTCTTAATCCCTTCTCTACTTTTCCTATTATGTATATATCTTACCCCTCTTTTGGCTTTATCTTTAGATATGACTAGCAGATTTTTCTTTTGGCTTTATCTTTACATAAGGCTAGCAGATTTCTAAATGTACCTGGACCTTGTTTTACCATTACTACACAACTTTCTCATACTGTAGACTAAATGGGAATCTTAGACTAAATGGAATTTTTTTCTGCAAAATGTTAAATGTAACCAGCTGTAAATTGTTTTTCTCTGTAAAACGTACACTGAATGTAACTAGAATTTATGTTGTATTCTTTAATTGGAGCTTTTCTCCTCGGGTCTCCACTGAAAATGGGTTTCTAACCCAGCTGGACTAACCCGGTTAACAAATGTCAATAAATAAATAAACCTTAAAATCCTTATAACAGAGTTGCCTTCTTAGATTCATACTATTCCTGTATGTAAAGTATGATCTATCCCCCAATAAGAGTTCCAATTCTGGCATAGAGGTCAATATCCGCCATTTTTCTTAATAATATTTTCTATATTTATGGTCATCCTATTATATGTAGTTATATAATGCACATTAGGTGTTTTGTCCTTGTTGTTTACCCCAAATTAATTATCTACTATTATATCACAAAAAAGGGGGGGCATTTGTTAACCTGTTATCAAACATTTCCTTCATTATTTCAGATACTAGATTTTTATTGTACCCTCTATTAATAAAATCACACATTATTTTTTATATCTGCTCTATACATTTTACATTATCAGTGTTTAACCTACTTATTCATAGCAACTGTGCATTGACAATTCAGCAAAATACATGTTTAGCATGCATACTATCAATATGTGTGTATCTGTTTACCTGAACATCCTTTTTATAAACACTGGTATTAATTACACCAGAAACATTAGTAAGCTGTGCATCCAAGTACGATATTACATTATTAGAACAATTCATTGTAAATTTTAAAAAAGGAGTACTGCTATTTAAATATTCAACAAACTTTTTCAGAAGCTCCTCACTTCCTTTCCAAATTAGAAAGCAATCATCTACAAAATGTTGATAGAACAAGACCCTGTCAATATACTGATTTTTATTCCAATATATAAATTCCCAATCCGATTCATTCAATGTTATATTAGCATACGTATTAGCTATGGGCGTACCCATGGCTACTCCAGACGTTTGCAAATATGGTTGCCCATCAAATAGGAAAGCATTTTTAGTTAGCACTATCTCTATCATGCTGCACATATTTTCTATTGCTCTACCATTCATTTTTGAATTCTTACACAGGAATTCACGTATTGAGTTGATGTCATACATATTTGGAATCACAGTGAAGAGGGAGCTTATGTCAAGTGTAACCATCAAAAAAATCATCCACTACCTAACAACTTTTATGCCATTGATATAATTTAACAAGAAAATCTCCTGTAGCTTTTAATACAGCTCTTACAAAGTGGTAAATATGTACTCAAAATACCTTGTACATATATATAAAGTGGTTCTGTGACCCAGCCCCTTGGTTTCATTGGGGCCCGGGACACAGATTTGTGCAATTTTAGACTAGCATATATGATAGGCGTTCGTGGACATGGCACTATTTGAAAGTTAAGCAATTCTAGTGTAATATCACCCTGCAACTGTGCATCATATATAAACATATTAACTTCAGCTATCAACTTTTTAATGTCTTCAAAATTTATTTTCTTAAATGTACTAGCATCTGTTAGAAATTCAGTCATTAATTCTACATAATACTGCCTACTAAACACAACAGTTGCACCTCCTATATCTGCCTGTTTCAATACTATTTGATTATTCTTGTTTAATTCATTTAATGCTTTATATTCTTCTTATGTTAAATTATAAAACCTTTTCATCATCTTAATTTTATCATATAATTGCCGTATTTCATATTCACATATATTTAAAAAAACATTAATGACCGGACAGTTAATTGGTATAAATGTTTTAGACTTTTTAAACTCGCATATACTCTCAGTCATTAAATCCTTAAAAATTAGTTTTAAACTAACATTCCTACAGAACATCCTAAGGTCAGTTAACACTTCTACTACATTATCAACTGACACATGTACAAACTGTAAACCCTTGTTCAATAAATGAATACAAGCTGATGATAAAATATAATCAGACAAATTAACAACAGTGTCCATTTGCTTACTTACTGATTTCAGCGTTGTCCCTGTTTGCTCAGCAGTAAAGGACTGCTGTTCTTCCTTTTCTTCCAATTGTAATTGGGGTCTTTTCATTCTTGTGACCGCCCTCTTGACTGTGAATGCCCCCATGCTTCTACTTTCTCTGGAAGCTGAGTGTATACCGGCTTTGTTGTATTGAAAAAAAACTTGCCATTCTGAGCATTATTTGAGGTTCCGTCAATGCAGATCATGATGCTCTTGCTGACATTTATGTCTGACTTGCCTGGTGTTGATTCGTTGGATCATTCTCTGCTACATCTTGTTCCAACCTGTGGGTGACAAGGGGAGTGGCTAACATCATCATTTTTTGAACACCCCTCACCACCTCATTGGTTGGATTCTGATTTACACGTACTTGATTGGTGAATTGACTATTTCCTTCTTCAAAGGTGTCTAGTTCATACATAGCGCCTCTCTGCGAGTGCTTAATTGCAGTATTATTCCTTATTTTTTTTAATCCTCTTTAGGCCAAGAGAAAATATGACCAAGATTGTAGTCATTGATGTCTCTAAACAGTTTTCACTGTTTTACTGCTTCTAGTTTTTTATGAAGTATAATAATTCTTTCAAGCATGTGTTTGTATGTGGCAGATGAATTAATTAACATTGTTGAACTCGCAATTTCATTCTCAAGGCCAATAATTTCTTCTGTAAGCCCCTGTTCTATATTAATGAAGAAGTCATTCATTAAGGACATATAGTCCGCACTGAGCTTTAAATTTAATTGTTGCCACTTTTTTAATAATTCTGGATACTGATTTGCATGTGCTGGCATTTTCAATTTGCGCAGTCCTCTTGGCATTACATTTAACTCCAAATAAGCTGAAAAGCTCAGTCGCTGCCATTGGAGCTTCTTGTATGCCTGAGTTTTCCTTTCCAGTTTAATAATTAAATGGTCTACATTACCATTCAACTGGGGAGCAGCTCCCAGGTTGACTTCATTCATTGTCTCAGTCTTTGCTAGTTAAGGATTACCAGATAGTGCAAGCAACCCACAAACTGTTTGCTTACTAGTAAGAGTTGTTCAAGTATTTTCAAATCCCTGTGCAGGGTAGGATGGCTGTGTCATAATTCTTCTCAGCTCCCACAACAAATTCAGAAGAAGTTTCCTTCAGATATATTAGTCAACGAATCAGCTGCAGCAATCCACCAGGAACAGTGTTGCAATACTCAAGAAAAAAAAAGTTCACAGTGGTAGAAATGCTTAATTTATTAAACAGGATAAAAGCTTTTGGGATGTACCCTTCCTCAGTTATCAATAGATACATTTTTAAAAAATCATCTCATTATATACACTTCAATACATAATAACACGACACAGCCAGCCAATAAAATAACACATCCAATTAACCAACAATTAACATAAAAATGCACAAAGATAAAAATACATGTACATAAGAAGTTATTTATATGTGTGTGTGTGTATATATATATATATATATATATATATATATATATATATATATATATATATATATACATATATATATATACTACTTATATCATTTATATTTCATTTGTTTTTCAACCAAATAGGGCTTTATAGCGACCATGTTGTTCAAACCAGGGAACTTATCAGCATCTACTGTGGTTATCCACAAATATTCAACAATATTGAATTTGTTGTTTGTATCACCCCCTCTTATATTCCTATAAACAACTTCCAACACTTTAAACTTAAATGTATGTGTAGTATCATATTCATTATATTATATTCATTAATATGCTTAGCTAAAGCATTTGTCATCACACTTATGTCAAATTTATGCTCTATGATTCAGTCTTTTAACCGTCTCGAGCATTTCCCTATGTAAAAACATGTGCATCTTGTACATGTACTTAAACAACAAATGTTTTGCATGTTGCCTGACATCTTATACTAAATTTACGCTTAGTTGTTGGATGTTCAAATTCTAATAGATGACAAATATTATTGCAACAGCTACAATTGTAGCAAGGTAATATTCCATTCTTGACCTTATAATGTGTCATAGTATTAACCTTAAAATCCTTATAACAGAGTTGCCTTCTTAGATTCATGCTATTCCTCTATGTAAAGTATGGCCTATTCCCCAATAAGTTTTCCAATTCTGGCATCGAGGTCAATATCTGCCAATTTCTCTTAATATTTCTACATTTATGATCATCCTATTTATATGTAGTTATATAATGCACATTAGGTGTTTTATCCTTGTTGTTTACCCCAAGTGAATTATCTACTGTTATATCACTAAAAAGGGGGGGCAATTGTGAA
Organism: Protopterus annectens; assembly: GCF_019279795.1. Classification (NCBI taxonomy): domain Eukaryota; kingdom Metazoa; phylum Chordata; order Ceratodontiformes; family Protopteridae; genus Protopterus; species Protopterus annectens. Next base: position 422,124,227 of record NC_056748.1, read on the forward strand.
CCTGTTATCAAATGTTTCCTTCATTATTTCAGATACTAGATTTTTATTGAACCCTCTATTAATAAAACAACCCACATCACAACAGGAGATTGTCTACACAGAGTATTCATCTTCTTCTGCCCCTTCTTCCTCCTGTGATTTGACCCCACCCAACCTAGTGTAGGTAACCTCAAAAGTCCTGTCTTCACATCTTGTTATATGTCTCTCCCCATGTGTTTAGACAGGCTTGTGTTATTATGTCCCTAGAGACCTGTGTAGCTCATGATGACTATGCCTCACTCCGCCTTCCCTCCTGTGTGATAAATGTGAGAATCTCTGATCACAGAGTGGACTGGCCATGCTCTGACCAACATAACTTGAGATTAATACTATTTGCATCAAAACTACAACACTGGTAGATAAAGCATCAAAAAAGGAGTCCATCCTAGATGAGATCTTTGCTTACAGACCATCTCAATCCTACCTCTCAGGCGCCCTCCTTGACACCCTCAGCAACCACATTCCCACCTTTATAATTGGGCACCAAGTGAATCCATTCAAGTCCTCCCCCCTCCAGGAAATCCGGTATACAAAGAATCTCAAAATCCATGACTTCATATCTGGACTAAATCAATGCAGCTGGAGACCACTCTTATCTCTTCCCCTGGAAAGTGTCAAAGACTACTTCAATAACACTTTCCTAAAAATTCTAAATCATCTTACCCCTATCAGAACTGTCAGAACTAAAGCCAACTATGCCCCCCTGACTGACCAGATATACCCATCTACTGCTAAAATAGAGATAAAGCATGAGACTTGTGGTGTCAAAATAAAACTCAAACTAATAGACAGGCATACCAAGAACTGAGGAACAAACCCAAAAAACAAATTAAGACAGACAAAAGGAACCACAATATAGGCATTCAAACCAAACACAAAAATAACCCACAAAAATTCTGGGCTTTCATTAATAAAATCCTACAACCAGGAAAGACCAGTAGTCCACCCCTAACATTAACTCCACCACCAATAATATTGCCAACCAATTCAACGAACACTTCACCAAATCCATTCCTCACCAATAATAGTTCTCTACATCTATATTATCTTATCGAAGTTTCAGAATATCGAATCTGATATGGTCAACACCATATCGAATTCTGAAACATCGAAAGATAAAAAAAAAAATGCCTAAAAACAAAAATAAATAAAAACGTACCTTTGCAAGAAGGGGGGCAAGCCCCCCTGCACCCCCACACCCCCTTACTTAAATATACCAACTCCGAGAACACACTACATTAAACTAAATGGAAATCTCCCGTACTACATTGAACTAAACAGAAATCTCCCCTTATGGAGATTTCCGTTTAAACGTTCAATGTTTTTTGCTTTCGCTTATCTGGTGCCGACAATATCAGCTTCGATATTGTCGGCCTTTGACAACGTGAAGTAGACCCTAGTTCTCCCACTTCACATACAAACCTATCTTCCATACCAGCAGACGAAAACCTCTTCTCCTTACAGCCTGTCCCAACTAGCACAATTTACAAATACCTAAATAGGCTTAAACCTAAAACCCTGGCTGCCAACAAATTACCTGCAGAATATCTAAAGATCAAGGTCGAAGCCATCTTTTATCCAGTCTCCATGTTCATTAATCGCTCTTTATCAGAACAGAAACCAAAACTATAGACCTGCAAAGAGTGCACACATGAAGGTCGGAAACCGAGACCACTTGTATAAATATGCACTTTATTATTTATTGTGAATAAAGTGCATATTTATACAAGTGGTCTCGGTTTCCGACCTTCATGTGGGCACTCTTTGCAGGTCTATAGTTTTGGTTTTGGTGTTTTCTGACTTGCATACATCCTTTTCTTTGGTTTTTCTTTATCAGAACAGACATTCCTTCTTTATGGAAAATTTCACATATAATACCCCTCCACAAAGGAGGTAACTGTGGAACTATCTAATCACCTTCCAATTGCCATTCTATCCTCCTTATTAAAATCATCGAAAAGTGTATACATTCCCAAATAATGCACTCTCCTCACTAATAAACTTCTAACCAACACCTATTACGGATTCTGTCCCAGTCACAGTACTACCGCAGCCCCAACACAATAAACCAAATGTCCTTTCAACTGTATTGTTTATTGTAACAACACACTGTGCTCCTTATAGTATATTTACTTTTTGTTCCTTTCTTGGCAATGAAACCGTACCTTATCAATTTTCTGACTCTATACTGTACTTTATTAACATGTCTATTGTATTTACTGAATTTGCTGTATTGCTTTTCTCCCTGGGCCTCTACTGAAAATGGGGTCCATGCCCAGTTGCACTTTCCCTGTAAACAAATGTAAAATAAATAAATATTTTGCATGCAAAATAAATAAATAAATGTTTGTTTTGTGTGACAATGCATGCTTGCTATGTACATATTAGGGTCCATATATCTTGTCTGGATGTCACTTGCTTCAGCCATGCTGCCATTTATTATGTCTGTTACTGGCTGGGGGTAGTTGTGCAGCTACAGGTTTCTGTTTCATGTGCCTTCCTTGCTGTCATGTCTGTGCTTCATCTGATCATACCTGCATCATGGTAGCACCTAGCCTGCATCCTCACCATATTATGGAGCAGTAGACATTCTGAAAATGTCCTACACGCTGTGGCATAGTGAAACTATAGTGTTTCCCTAGACATAGTGAGGCAGTGGAAGCAGCCCTAGACATAGTGAGGCAGTGGAAGCAGCCCTTGAGCAGGCCGAACACATATTCTATAATGGTCCATGTTTGAAGATATGCAGTGCTATACTGGTGTCTGGTCATGCTTTGTAGGCTCCATATGAGCATCATAATTAAGGGCACCAGTGGCTATTCAGCATTACCTGCAATAAAGTATTAACATCTTGGCTACAACACATTACTATATTAAAACATTGCCATGCACTTTAATATTAGGCAAAATATCTGCACTTAACTAGATGGTCCTGTAGAATTTCATTATGCAAGATTCTGTGATACCACTGAGATGTGTGTTATTTCTGTAAATTGTGCAAACTGTCTGGGTGCTGTGTGGATACACTAGTTATGATTCTACAATGGCAAACATACTGTGCCCATTCAGGGACTTGAAACCCTTCATATTCACTGACCAAAAATCTTTAAACTGTGGTCCAGATCATGCTATATGTGTGTAGTCTATGGCATCCAATGATTCAGGGAAGTGTTCAACGTTGTAGAAGGGAGACATGGTGTTAGCTCTCAGTCTTGGTGTGTTAGAAAATCATTTATGACCTTCCCCTTGTCAAAACATGATGTCAATTAACTTTTAGAGTTTTCAAGAGGCAGAAGCCTATGAAATACCTAGTGCATTTCCAGTTGGTTTCTGAAATGTCCCTGTTGCCAGTATAGAAAGATTTATGCACACCATGGTCTTCCAGGTATGCAAGGGAAACATCCTTATTGACTCCATGTGAAGGTAACACATATTGTTAAAGGCACATAGAATGGCCAATCAACTGTAAGGCAATAATGATATCTTGAATGGTGAAATTATGGGAAGTCATCTGCTGATAGTAATGCTTATATTAGTGTGGGACAGTATCTCATGCATAAAGGTGAGTACTGGCAGTACTTTGATACTAATCTGCTGCACAAAGGTTGCTGCTACTCCAAACATCCTCATTATCTGTATCTGTATTTTTTATCAGATAGACTTTATTGCCGTAATTAACTGTGAACAGTATTAATACATATCACATCTGCATCACATTTCTTACATTTACAGGTTTTCCAGTATGCTGTAACAAATTATTCAGTTCTTTCCAGTATAAACAGACTCATCTGTTAGTGCCTGATGGAGAATTTTGTTGATCACACTATGCAAACAAAATCACATACATCTAATGCAAACTTTGTCTTTAGCTCAAATAATAATAAGGTCCCATAGCTCACTAAGTCCTCAGAGTAGTCCCATCATTTAGTATACATTATATGATTTGCTGTCTACTCTAAAATATGAAACGGTTCACAATAAGTAAAAAATTTGTGATTAGATCTCTCTTATTTTTATTTTGGCTGAGCCTCTTCACCTATCCCTGATATGATCAGCTAAACAGTGTAACTAATAACAGTGCAACGGATAACTGTTTACAAGAATTACCAGACAGTTAGACCACAGCATTCTAAATATCACAGAGGTAGTCCCATAAGTGTTACTTTCTCTATGCATCTGGACTGTCTGGTCCTAATTAGAGACATTCCCAAGCTGGGGTAGTATACATTTCTGTTCGAATGTTAGACCTACTGTTGTGGGGATGACCAATATCCCTAATCTTTTTATATGCAATCCTATTGTTTTCTACTCTTCGCTAACCTTAAACTTACACACATTTAGTAAATATTCCCATTTTATATGAAGATTTCAGAGTTTGAATTTATCTGCTAGGGGCTCTACTTCTGTTGGAGTTTTGATCTAGGGTGCCCATCCACTAGTATTAACTCAGCGGTGATTACGTCTGTAAGCATCTGCTGCATGCTAATAAGTTCTAGTGGCTGTGTTTGCTTCTTTTTCTTAGTTATTTTATTTTTGTTTTTTTAACGATAAGCATTAAAGTAAACAGGGCATTCTGGTGTGGTGTCATGAGGCCAACCTGCAACATCCAGTGGTTTTTGAAATACCTTATGAAATAATCTTCTAAGTTGAGTTTGGAAATTAACCAAGCCGGCGCACTTAAGGAATATATGTTGAAAATTGCCCTCTTCGGGTGGGATTTTTTTTTAAATTTGGCCAGGGTATAGAAGTATTTGTGGAGACATTTCCACCCAGATATCCAAAATTGTCTGTCCCTAGTGCAGGAGTACAGAAGTTTCAGATATCTAAGCCATTTGTAACATTCTGTCTAGGTGCTTAATGATCTTTCCCAGAGTGCTTTATTTTTTTGTATTTGTGCATGTTTGAGCAGCATCAATGCCCCTCTAAATCTTCATTCCTTTAATTAATTAGACAAAGTCAGTTTCTCTCATGGCTACATTTTTATAACATTCATTCTGTCTCAGACACTCTTAATCCCTGGTATTCCAGGTGGAGTATCTGTAAAAACAAAATGAAAACTTCAGCAAATCTAGAACTTCCACTGAGTGACCTCATAAAGCTCTTGTATCAGAGGCACATGGGATATATGCAAATGACCCTTAAGAACATCAGGTGTTTCAGCTAATTGGCAATTCTGAATGCCCATGACTTGTTTCATCGTTTTAATGGACAATTTCAGGCCAATAAAGCCAAACCCCACTAGCTGTGGATATGCATATTTCGGCCTTATGACCTCGTCAGCACAAGCAGAGTGTTTGACTAAGCATAAGAAACACAGGGCTGTTATACCCAGCTGATGTCCATTATCATTAGGGTCACTGCAAAACCCTGTGTTTCATATGCTTGGTCAAACACTCTGCTTGTGCTATGCTGCAAAGGTCATAACAAGGCTGAAATATGCATATCCACAATTTCTCTGAAGTCCAGACCAATGGCAGTGGTCTCTGGCTGACTAAATATGCACATGATTGCAAATTAGGAGCTGTCATCGAATCCCACACTGACACAAATGTTCTCTAGGAGAGGCCGCCACAGACAGACAACTGCTGTCAGAGCCATGGACTAAAACTAAATGCCAAGAAATGCATAATAGTATCCTTTGGGAAGTCATCCACCCCTGGTAACTAACTTATTGACAACACACCCCTTAGAGATGACTCAGTAGTCATGGACTTAGGGACACACACAGATAGTAATCTAGCCTTTGACAATCATGTATCTAGAGCAGTGAGGATATCATTCTATGTTGTGCAACTTATAGACAAAGGCAAGGAAACCATTGTTACACTGTATTCTGCATTTATCAGACCTATCACTGAGTACAATGCCCCCTTTAGTATTTACATAACCACACATATCCAACAATTGGAACGTCAACAGAGGTTCCTCACTAAAAGAATACAGGGCATAAGTAAAATGTCCTATGCAGACTGCCTTAAGGCCCTATCTCTGTATTCTGTCTCCTACAGGCTTTTGAGGGGAGATTTATGCCTCATATATAGGGGATTGCCAGACCCCACTCTGTTGGATCTCCTGCATATCCACAAAAGATAATTACTTGTTCTAAAGACTTAAAATTTGCCCTGTGATACAAATAAGACCTACTGGATAGACAGGTATGTATCCCAGAGGCTACCCCATCTATGGAACAGGCTCCCCATCCATGTGAAGCAGAGTTCCTCCCTAACCCAATTCAAGTGGAACTTGGACAATTGGATGGGGAGCAGGAAATTCATCCCTGGTTTGGCAACTATGTCTCTAATGGAGACTGGCAACCTGTAAATGGTTTATCTCCCAGGCCCCTGCTTGTAAATGTTTCAGCTCCCAAGCTCCTGCTTACACTTATCATGGGTATCTGAACATGTCAGAGATCTGGAATGCATGGCTAGGCTTAAAATGGCCCTTGTAGTCATTAGCGTAGCAAACACATATGAACCTAAATGGCTTAGGGGGTAGGGTTTTAAATAAAGTTCCTAATTGCCTGCAAGAGTGGTTTCATTGGGGGAGGGTGGCCCCAGGGGAGCTATTCAAGGATTACCAAGTCCAAGTAATCTATTCCCATGGGATATCACATCTCACTAATATATCTTTCCATACTGCTTTGTAGGTGTTTGAGATGACTTATTTGCTCAAGCTGTTCAAAGCTGTAGTGAGAGGCCTTCTGCCATTTGCTCTGCTGTGATATTGGAAAAAGATAAGTGCTTATTTTCAACTGTTTTCTGCACTTCTGTTTTACTGTATATCTGTGCAACTGTTTTTTAGTCTTTCTTTTTGTCTGTTACTGTTATCTGTTACTGTTGGTGACCTTTTGAGCTTGTAGTGAAATCTTTTGTCTAGAGGCCTAGCTGTTTTCTTTGTGGCAGAAAGAATCAGTCAAATTTGATCTAACTAAAATTATTCCTTTAACAGTGTTATTTTTGATTGGATAATTGGGCTGGTTTCTGTTTCTCAGATTTTAATGGCCAGTGTTTTAAACCGGTTGTACTTATTTGCTTGAGCTGTTCAAAGCTGCAGTGAGAGGCCTTCTGCCATTTGCTCTGTTGTGATATTGGAAAAAGATAAGTGCCTATTTTCAACTGTTTTCTGCACTGCTGTTTTACTGTATATCTCTGTAATCTGTGCAACTGTTTATTTTTGTCTCAGCCACCTGCCCAGCTGTTGTGGTGGTCTTAAGTCTTGGTGACTTTGAATTGCCCACCTCTAGTATAAAGTTGAGACTGGACACTCCCCCAGTCACATTACATCAGTTCATTCTACTGTTTATAGTGAGAACTTAGTAAAGCCCCACCCCTTTAGCTTCTGAACCTTGAATTATCTCATTATCTTCTGTCTCTTCACTTTCTACTAAACAAAAAAAAACCTATACCTCTTTTGACTTCATTTTACTGTTTGTTCTTAGGAGTTCAACTGCATTTAGTTTGCTGTATTTATTACTGCTTGTTGGTAGCATCACTAAATTGATGACAGTATTCTACTGAATCTCTTCTTTATTTCTGCTGTCTGTTACTGTTGTGGCTTGAGCTACTGTTTCAAAGCAATCTACTGATTAACTATATTTCATTGTATCTACTGCAATTCATTACTGTTTTACTGCATTTTGTTGCTGTTTAACTGTATTTTTTCATACTGCAAGTTCTATTCTTTTGACTATAAGTGATTAATCTGTGCTTTATTGTCAGTTTTTTCTTACTGAGTTCTTAACCTTAAAATTGAGTAGCATAGTCTAGATACAGGTCTGCAGCATCCAGAGCTTCAGCTGCATGGTTTTTAACCCTTTTTGATGTATTCCAGCTACAGGTTTTTCCCTTAGTAGCACTTGTGTTACCATCTAGTCATACTGCTTGGAGACCTTCCTCCCGTTACCCTCTTAGCTCTTTCAGTTTCTGACAAATATGGCTGGACAATTTAAATTTTTGGAACAAGTGCAAAATCAGTATGGAAATGCGGAGATGTTGAAATATGTATTAAGGAGAAAGGAATCTATTTTTATAATAAAATATAATACTTTGCAACCCAGTGGGTTAAATAAGGAATGCAATTGGCAAAGTTTTATTTAAAGGTGTTTTTATTTTAAACACAATGTGAATTAAATTTTAACAATCTGTATGTAATTGGTTAATTGAAGATGATGAAATTAAGTAGAAGTATAAAATGAGTGATTTTTAGTATGAAAAGTTTTTACTCTGTAAAGGCTGTTTGTGGCCGAGGCGCTAAGAGAATTTTCTTGTGGCATTAAATTGTGTATGGTGAAAAGTAGAGCTGTTATTCACTGGTTATTTCTTTCTTTTTGTTGTGGGACTTTCCTACATTTTCTCCTGCCAGTCTGGTCGATATGGACATCCTGAGACAGTGTAGCAACTACCTCATGTACATGGACAACCTCTACTACTACCACCTAGAGATTCAAATACATCAAGCACCTAGTGTCTTTGCTCTCTCCCCAACAAACCAATACATCTGCCACTGAGAAGGTTGGCAACATGAACACCACACCTCAAACACCACCCACACCTACACAACACACTGCCACATAGGCAGAGGCCCTCAACAAAAGCATACCAAGACAAAAGAGACCTCCGAGGCATATACGCATGCAAACTCCACTGCCCACCACACCACACATAGTCCACAAACCTCTGTCTCACAGCCCCTAAGGCCTAAACATAAACCCAATATATTAGTCATAGGAGACTCCATTGTGAAACACACAGATGTGCCCCTCACCAGGCTGGATAAGGAGAAAGTCACGGTTAGTTGTTTGTCGGTGCCAGAATCCGCCATATCACCAATGCACTCAAGTCTCTCAACAGGTACTGTTATGACCTGTCATAGTCCATGTTGGAGTGAATGACTTGAGACATACCTACCTGGGCTATATGAAGAGAGACATGATCAAGCTTGCTGACTATGTGTCCCAGGCAGATATGTTCTCTAGCCTTAAGCATCATTCTACCGTCACCCAGAATGATGCCTCAATACAAACAGAAAATGACTGACTTTAACAAATGGTTTAGTTTCTGGTGTCATTCAAAGGGGACCCAGTACCTCACAGTCTGTGATGACATGATTGACAAGCCACGATGCTTTGCTAGAAGTGGCCTGCATCTGTCTCCCTTGGGCTTCAGGCTGATGGTAAAGGCTCTTGTCTCCCCCATAGTGCCTTTTTTAGGCAATGCCATGAGGTCAAAACTACCAACATGAAAATTTCATCAAAACATAAATTAAAGGTCATGCTGCTAAACTCTAGGGGTCTAAACATGAAACTGCACTCATTGCAAGCATTCTTAACCCTGGAAGAAGCTGACATTTGTGCAGTCACAGAAACCTGTTTCAAAGCTGTGACGAGCACCCCAGCCATACCAGACTACTCATCCTATCATTCATTCAGACCCCAAGCCGTGGGGAGCAAAACAAAAGGAGTTGGAGTTGCAATATATATATATAAAAGACACACACCTCTAGGGTGATCAAGCTGTATGATGCACAGGAAATACTCCAGGTGCAGTTTACAATTGACAAGGCCCCTATTCAAATCATAGCTAACCACAGGCTTCCAACTCTGACTCAAGATGCCCACTCCACTTATCTGGACCTCTTCGAATCTTTCAAGATTCAACCCTTTACCCTGATCCTGAGCAACTTTAACTATCCAACCATAGATTGGAAGAGATACTCATGCCAAAACACAAATGCCCAGAGATTCCTTGATTTTGTCAATGCAAATGCCTTGGACCAGTTGATTGACACCCCCACAAGAGGTGAAAATATCTTGGACTTGGTATTAACCAAGATGAGTAACCACTGCAGCATCCCTACAGTGTCATCATCCCTGGTAAGATCTGACCACAAAGCAGTCACTTTCAAAGTCACCACCCCCCCCCCCCCCAGCTAGGGTCAAACAAAAAAACTTCTCCAATGTTGATTACAACCTCCTGAGGAAAGGTATAAACAGCTTCAAAGCATCCTCCCCCTCCACAGAAACTGCCACATATGTCCAAACTTACACACCAAAGTACTACATGAGCATTTATATAGCTGCATGGAATCAGGAATACTAGACAGGATGAAATTGTCCTCAAGGAAGAGTAAACCTGTCTGGTGGATATCTACAATAAATAAACTTTATAATAAAATGAAAAAAAATGCTGTTCAGGATCAAGAAAGAGCAGGTGTCTAATTGGAAGCAATCTCTCCTTAGCCTGAACAAGCAAATAAGAGCATTAGTGAAATCCACCAAAGCAAACATCAAGTCCAAACTGGCCACATCTACTAAAGACAATCATAAGGCTTTCTTCATATATGTCCGCAATCTCAATGGAAGCACCCAATCTGCCCTGAACTGGTGGTCAAGGACACCACACAGGTTCATAGGTAGGTACTAGGCTATCAGCCCTAGGACCTACGTAAGCTTAGCCAACAAGGTTCTCTAACGCCACCCAAGAAAGTTAATTTCCTGTGCCCCTGTTGAGCAGAGCCACAGAAGTGATCCCTGGGGTGTGTTTCCTATTTCCCATCCACTCATCAAGATTTTTCTTGAAGAGTGCTAATAAGGAACTTTGCTTGACATAGATGGGTAGCTTGCTCCAGAGTATAGGAAATCTCTGGGACAGGAATCTATCCCTCCAGCATGTCCTGTTGTGGTGACAAGGTTTAGGTCCCTGGAGCATGTAGCTCAGAGGGATTGGGATTTCTTTAGGTGTAGCATGTCCAACAGCTCTGGGTTTGACATAGTTTTATATGTTAGGCAGAGATCTCCTTGGAGTAGGAGATATGCTACAGAGTAAAGCTGGAGTTTTTTGAGACGGTCATTGTAGGGCATCTGTTTGAGCCCAGTAATACTCTTTGTGAGGTACTTCTGTGACGTTTCCAGCTGCTGCAGATGTCTTGTGAGGTACATTCCAAAAGGGGCGTTTTACTCTATAATGGGTCTAATGAGTGCCGAGTAGAGGGGAACAATGACCTCATTTTCCTGGATGAGAACCCTTTTGTGATGAGGTGTGCCACATAGAAGGATTTCCTGACTACTGTGGCGATGTGATTATCAAAGGAGAGACTACTGTCCACCTGGGTCCCAATGTCTCTTATCACACATTCAGCATTAAGTAGACTGCCATTTATGTGGTAGTTCATGGGTACAGAGTTTTTACCAAAGGGTTGACAATGCACTTGTTGGCATTGAGCTTGAGGCCATGCTTCTGACACCAGGCATCTGTCTCAGTGAGACAAACCCTGTAGATATAGCCAAACTGCTGGCAGACAAGTTCAGTGAAAACTTCACTCCTCTGTCCCCCCCCATCAGTAAAACAGGACATCCCCAGTACCTGCCCCCCTCCCTTTATCTCTAGGGAGTAAGTCATCACTGCCCTCTCAAAGGCAGAAAATACAGCCTCCATGGGACCAGATAACATCCCAGGCTGCATCCTACATGAACTCAGGCATGAACTTGCAGCACCATTAGGGACACTATTCAACCAAAGCCTGAGTACCGGCTTCATCCCAGCTGAGTGGAGGACAGCTACTGTCATCCCTTTGCACAAAGATGGAGCATCCCCCAATCCAGGAAATTATAGCCCCATCAGCCTAACTAGCCTGATCTGCAAGGAGTTGGATTATCATGGACCTCATTAACAAGGACATTGGCATCCACTAGACACTTGATTCCACACAGTTTGGTTTTGTCAAGGGGAGGTCATGCCTGTTAAATTTGGTCGACTTCTTTGAGACAGTCACCGAGCGACAGACGAGGCGAAGATTGTGCACACCATCTACCTTGACCTGGCCAAGGCCTTCGATACTATTCCCCACTCAGGTATAATAGATAAACTCTCTCAATTAGGCATCAATCCATATGTTACCCAATGGGTACCAAACTTGCTCACTGATAGAACTCACCTAGTCGAAATAGGGGAAGCCACCTCAAGTAGTAGACCCGTAACAAGCAGTGTACCCCAGGGATCAATCTTGGGGCCTCTGCTGTTGGGGTATACTTCTCAGAGGTGCAGGCCAAATCTAGTGGCCTATGGATGACCAAGTTTGCAGATGACTGCAAGCTGGATGCTGTCATCAATTCCCCTAGTGATGTGAACATTCTCCAAGAGGGTCTCACCCAAACAAATGACTGGTGCCAGAAACATGAACTCAAATTGAATGCCAAAAAATGAATCATCATCCCTTTTGAGGAGAATGACATCCCCACAAATTATCACAATGATAATAAGGCACTAAGCACGCAGTCAATCTTGAGGAACTTGGGAAGCCAGGTTGATAGCAAACTGTCTTTTGAACACCATATTGCCTCCATTGTATGGAAAGCTTTGCACATGGCCCACTTTATTAGTAAGGGTATCTCATCAAGGGACAAGGTGGTCATAACATCCCTGTATTCTTCCCTTTTAAGACCAATTATTAAATACAATGCCCCTTTCATCATGTACCCCACAAAGCACATGTAGCACCTGGAGAGACCACAGAGATTCCTCACCTGGAGAATCCAGGGCCTCAAACTTCTACCCTACCCAGATAGTCTAAAAGCCCTGTTCCTCTAATCAGTCTCCTATAGACTCCTCAGAGGTGACCTGTGTCTGGCATACAAAGCAATCTCAGAGATGGGACTGCTGCATATCCGCAAGTCAAGCTGCACTTGAGTAACCCATACGCGAGACCTCAACCTGGTCTGCGACATTGATAGGACTTGTTGGTGGGACAGATTTGTGTCCCAGAGACTCCCTCTTTTGTGGAATAGACTCTCTCTCCACATAAAGCAGAGTACCTCATTAAACCTTTTTAAGCGCAACCAGGATAACTGGATGGGGAACAGAAAATATGGGATTCCACCTATGTCCCTGCTGGATAGTGGCATAGGGTGCTGACTTGTTGGAACATGGGCTAATTTCTTAGCTAGGCTTGTAAGGGTCTCAGGGCCAATAACCTAGTAACTTCCTATGATCTTTGACACTATTGTGAAAGCGGTTGCTCCCCAATAAAGTTACGTATCTGAGATCAATATTCCTCCCAGATATCCAGATAGTACCAGTTCTTCCCAAGCCACTGGAGGATGACCTCCCACCAGTTTAAGGTTTTAGATAGTTTTATAATCTGCTGTGGAGGGAAGGCAGAGTATACATCTCCTATAACAATAGGGGTAGGAGAAACCAATTTATTGTCTTGGCCTTCTGATGTTGGTCCAAGGGAAGTAATTTCCAATTCTGGAAATGTGCTACTACTTTATATGCTGAATTTACTGGTAGATAAGAGTGAATGACTGCTGCCATGTATCTGCGATCAATAATCCTAAATGTTTTAGTTTATTGTTCTCAAGGGATAGTTAAATATCATTTCCTGCTGAAAGTTTAAGTTGAGAGTAACTGCTTTAGTTTTCTGCATGTTGGTAGTATAGCCTACAAAACAGCCACATTTTTTAATTATATGAATAGGAGATGTTAGATCTTTTACTGGGTCAGAGAGTGTGAGTAGGATATCACCTGCTAAAAGAGATTATTAGTTAGTGAGGGTCCCAATTATAGCCTTATGTAGGAGACATTCGGCTAATGCCTCCAGGTAAAGTGCAAAGAGCAGAGGAGACCTAGAACAACCTTATCTGATGACCCTTGTGATCTCAAAGGGGAGGATAATCCTGCATAACTCTTAATTACTGCTGTTGAACCTGAATAGAGGCTCTGCATGAGGTTAATAAATGTGTCAGGGAAGCCCATTCTTTTCAAAACACTATATAGAAAAGACCACTATAACCTATCAAATACCTTCTTTGCATCTAAACCTAGCAATGAGTGGCTTACCTGTTTCCTGTGAGTCATCCAAAATACAAATAGTATGTACGTAATATATTTTGATATGTTTGATGCCCCTCTATACAGCCACATTAATCTATGTGAATTAAGGTCCATAGGAATGTTGTCGGTTCCTTGGCAAAAAGGGTCATGAAAATCAAGTAGTAATAGAGACTGGATGGTAGGATTTGGATAACACCAGATTCTTACCCTCTTTTAGCATAGGAATAATAACTGCTTGCTTCCAAGACTAAGGGGAGTCTCCCTGTCTCTGAATCTGTGTCACTATGTTCAAGGTAGTCCCATTTAGAAAAACATATTTTTCTTCAGGGATCTGGGACTCATGAGCTTGACTGATATAAAATTGTGGTTAGTAAGCTAATAAAGTTTTCAGTATTCCCTCTACGGTGAGCTGCCACTGCTTTTGCAACATTTCCCAGAGTTTTGTTATCATTCTTGTTGCAGCCTGTTGTGTAAGCTTAAGCACAAATGCCCTAAGAGCTTTAGGAGTATCTGCAAAAGTGATATGTTTAATGGCTAATTTATAGAATGTTTTTGGTCCGTCTTATTTTACAATTCTGCTTTATTTTTTTCTGAGTCTGGCTGATTCAGCTTCATTTCTGTGCCTCTGACTTAGCTGTAATATGTCCCCAGTAGGTCTTTGTACCATTTGGTTGCTTTTGCCCTAGCTTCTTCTTGTATGGTCCATTTGATTTTCTTTTGAACTCATCCCACCCTTCAGCAGTTACCTCTTGCATGTTGGATAAAATTATTTTCATTGCCTCAGTTAAGCACTTAATGTAGGAAGTAGCAATTATGTTGGGAGCCTGCAAGGTTTTGGAAGATTTTTCTCAGTCTCCAAGGTCAAGTGGGCCTGGACTGGGGCATGAACTGATAGGGAGATTGGGTGAGTTATCACATCTTTGATAAAATATTTCTTTTCCTTGGAGATGTATCTATAGCTAATATATCTGTCTATATATTTTTTATTCTATCAGTGTGTGTCCATTGCTTTTATTTTGGTGAATAGTAAGTAAACCTTTGACCAGTAGTGATGCACTACCCATGTCCCTAACATCCACCCAGTGATGCCAAGTAGATTTTGAGAAGTCTAGCTTGATGTGTAATGTGTTTTCTGTGGTGCCCAACCAAGACATCTATCACAGATATGCGGTATTCCAGTCACCCATTATTATAGTGGTTCCTTCTACAAATGCAGTTATGTGATTGAGAATATGCTTAATTTCAGTGTGCCTGTGTCCTAGTGTAAGCATATTGTAGTTGTGGTGAAAATTTCATGTCCCTGTCTAACTTTTATTGACATAAAATGACCCTTAATAACTGAGATTTGGCTTATGATGTCCATCATGGTGTATCTGTGCATTAGGATTATAACTCCCCTTCTTTGTGCTTGGGGTAGGAAGAAAATCAGCTAAGTAATAATCCCCCTTTTGCAGTTTTTTATGTTCCCTTTCATCTAGGTGAGTCTCCAGAAGGGCTATTATGTCTGGTTGTAGTTTACAAATATAAAAGAAAATCCTGCATCTCTTCACAAGATCATTCATGCCATTAACATTCCATTAAGAAGAGACCAGGATTTACTATAGTGGCAAGTCATGTAGCCTTACTAAATAAAACCCATATGTTGTGCAAATTGCTTGCTTTACTTAACTTATTGCCCTGGCTTCCCAATTGTATCAAGAATAGTGAAATTCTTAAATACATTCCTCTCTTCTTAATATTAACTAGCTCAAACTGCTTTCTAGATAAATGTAGAAACAGACAAACAGAATCATATAAACTATGTAAAACTTTATCTTACAAAGGTAACTTCCGTAGGAGTGAGTCATGCTCCATTAGGCTGCCAAGATGGACATTGTTTTTCAGCTAAAATAGCGAATAGGTGTAACAAAAATGCAAAAGAACAGCAATGGTAGCTTGAAATGCCCACCTCCCTGCAATTGCTATCTCATAATCAAGTTCTAAGCACCTCAAAAAGTGGAGCATATTTTTAAACATTATTTTTAACATATAGTGTATAAGACCCACCATATAATCATTGGATTACTTCATACACTTCAACCAGAACCTTCTAATGGCTTATTGGCTGAGCTCTCTAGATTATCTGAACAATGAATTGCTAAATGTTGCCCAAAGTTATATTTAATGCCCAAAGAAATGATGCACCTTCTTTAAAAGTAATCTGGTTAGAGCTCTCCAGGATTACATTAGAATTCTAGCTTTGTCACTTAAGGCAGCTTGCTTATGATGGAATGATGGAAACAGATTCTGTATTCCCAAGGGTGAACTATAGGTCCTGCAAGGTGAGGTAATGTCTGCCCCAGCAATTCTATCAGTGGCCCATCATGGGTTGCTCTTATGTTGATCCTGTGAGGCTGGTGTTAGATTCAATATAACTTCTCTAGCACTTTGAGGGTCTTGGTAAGTTTTAGGCTCATTTGCTAGAACCAAAGTTTAAAACTTATCCTCTGGAACTTGCATAGTTTCATCACTGGGAGATATGAAGTTCGCAATAATCTGTTCAGAGCTAAGAAATCCTGTTCAACAAAGATTCTTTCATCTGCCCATGTTAATTTGCTGTTTGGTTGACACAGTTTGGTAACAATTTGTTTTTTTTTTTTTAAGTATAAGTTTCAAATCCCACTTTGATATGCTTTGATGGCACTGAAGCGAAGCTCATAGGGTTCCATGGTGAGCTATGTATCCTTTCTATTTATATCTGAGCTTCCTCCATACCAATACATGCACCCAACATGTATTGACAAAGCTATGGCAATCTCTAAACCTCAGTCTATTAACCTCATCTCAAGATATTCCTGTCTCACTTCCAGTCGAATGATACGCTCGTGTGTTTCATCTCCCCGTGATTGAATGGCATCTGATTGAGTGTTTAGTGTTGCTGTTATTTGCTGAAAACTTTCGCCAGTTCAAGCAGCATTTCACACTGATATCATTTAAAGGCTTTATGGATGGAAAGACAGGTTGAGTTTCACAGGCTGTCACTTAAAACAATGTGACTGGCCAGGTTCATAGGTAGGTACTAGGCTAACTGCCCAAGGGCCATTTATAAGCCTAGCCAGAATGTGTTGGCTTTCGTCTCCCTTTTAGATTAGTTTCCTGAGCCTCTGGCCAGCAGGGCCACTGAAGTGATCCCAGGGGTAAATTGACGATTTTCCATCCACTCGTCAAGATTTTTCTTGAAGAGAGTCAGTGAGCGGCTTTGCCTAAAATAGATTGGGATTCTATTCCAGAGTGAGGGAAGTCTCTGGGACAGGAATCTATCCCTCCAGCATGTCCTATTTATTGTTGTGCTGAGGTTTAAATCTCTAAAGCGTGTGGCTCTAGGAGATTTGGTTTTCTTGAGATGGAGCATGTCCATTAATTCTTGGTTAGACATGGCCTTGTACGTCAGCAGAGATCACCTCTGAGTAGGCAGTAAGCAACCGAGTAGAGCTGGAGTTTCTTTAGTCGAGCTGCATAGGGCATCTGTTTGAGGCCCACGATCCTCTTGGTGAGGTACTTCTGTTGTCTTTCTAGCTGTTGCAGGTGTCGAGTAAGGTACATTCCAAATGGGGCATTGTACTCTTATGGGCCCGATGAGTGATGAGTAGGCACAATAACCTCACTTGATCTAGATGTGAACCCTTTTGTGATTAGGTGGGCTACATAGAAGGATTTTCTAACCACTTTGGCAATGTGATTATCAAAGGAGAGGTTGCTATCTACTTGGGTCCCCAGATCCCTAATTACATCTTCTGTACTTAGTGGATTACCACCTATGTAGTAGTTCTTGGGCACTTTGTTTTTTCCCAAAGGGGATGATTATGCACTTTTTGGCATTTAGCTTGAGGCCATGGTTCCGACACCAGGTATTCATCTCCGTGAGACCCTTCTGGAGGATGTCTGTGTCAGCCGGAGAGTCGATTATGGCCCCCAGTTTGCAATCATTTGGGAACTTGGTCAGCCATAGTCCTCCCGTGCATGCCTGTACCTCAGAGAAGTATATACCGAACAGGAGGGGTCCCAGGACTGAGCCCTGTGGGATGCCACTTGTAACCAGTTTAGAGTTGGACATGGCACCCACAACTCTGACCATGTGAGTTCTGTCCATGAGCCAGCTGGCAACCCATCTTATGACATAGGAGTTAATGTTCAAACTGGTAAGCTTATCTATAATGCTAGAGTGGGGAATGGTGTCGAAGGCCTTTACGAAGTCCAGGTAGGCTGTGTGGACTACCTTTCCCTCATCTATGACCTTGGTAACTGTTTCAAAAAAGTCAACTAGATTTAGGAGGCAAGATCTGCCTTTAACAAAGCTGAATTAGGTAGGGTCCAGTGTCTGGAGGTTCCCAATGTCTCTGTTAATGAGTTCCATGATGATGCGCACCATAGCTTTGCAGACCAGGCTAGTCAGTCTTATAGGACGATAGTTCCCAGGATCCGTTGTGGCGCCACCTTTGTGGAGTGGGATAACTGTTGCTGTACGCCATTCTTTGGGTACATAGCCTGTGGTAAGGCTTTGTTTGAACAGTGAATTTAGGTGAGGGGTTAGTTCATTTTGGAACTCGTGTAAGACGCAGCCTGGTATACCATCCGGTTCCATTGATGCTGTGTTTTTGCCTTTGGAAAGGATTGTTTTCACCTGTGTGTCTGTGATGTCTGGGGCTCTACATTCTTCTGGGATGGACATGGGCCGTTTTGGGGGTGGGGGGGGTAAAGTTTGCACTGAACCTGTCAGCCAGGATGTTGGCCATGTCAGTTGGTTCAGTGTATTTTTTGCCATTTTTGCACTAGCTCAGAGCAGATCTGAGAGTTGCCACCTAGATTCATGACATAGCTAAAGAAGGCTTTGTGATTATCTTTAGAGTCTTTGGCAATTTTTCTTTTGAAGCTGGCCTTGGATGATTTTATGAGGGATCGTAGTTTCTTGCTAATACTGATCAGGGATGCCTTCCCTTTTTGGGATTTTGCTCTGTCATGTAATAGTTTCCTCCTTCTGTTGTATAGCTTATTTATGGCCGGGGTCCACCAGACTGGTTTCCTCTTTTTGGAGGAGTGAGTCTTGATTTTATTTGGGATGACCATACCTCTCAGCCTCTTAGCAGAAAAGTCTGGACAAAGTCTAAAATATTTGAGGGGGACAAAGGTCTAATATATTTTAAATATTGCTCTTTTAAATGTATAAAGTTGCAAGAATAAAAGGATCAGTGTTAGCTTGCATCGTCTGAAGGATATGAAGTCTAAAACCAAAATACACTTTATTTAGTGACTTCAATCCTCAGTGATTTGCCAGAAAACTACAAATGTTATGAGGAATGGACTAAAATTATAAGGCAAAAATCTGGACAGCTGAGAGGTATGGTAATGACTGTTGATATCTTTCTGGGCATTGAGCTTCCCTCTTATGAGAGGTTTCAGTCTAGTAATGAGCATAATTATATGTCAAGTTCAAGTTTGTGTTTGCATTACCATTCTTCCAAGGAGACTTGCCTCATTCTGCATTATTGAAATCATGCCCCACTAAAAGCTTCAAAACAGTTTTCTTAAAGGAAATTTGGTAGCTTTATAAAATCCAACACAGTATTTCACTCAGCATTTATTTGTGCAGTCAGAGATTACTGATGAGTTGGAGCAACTTGTTAAATTTTAATCTGAAACACTGAGCACTACTGAGGAGCTCCTATCAAGTGATGCTACTCATGTGAATGCAAGTTCATGTCCTCCATCCACTCTGATGCTTTTACATCAGACATAAAGCTCTCTGCTCCCATATCTTTCAGTGTATGTTGAGGAGTCTGTAGGGGATAAAATACTAAAGTGTCAACATATATGCCCATTTTTCATAAATTTATGGAAATTAGATGGAATGAAGGTGTTGGTTTTCTGTAATTCAGGTCCCATAATAAGGAGTAATCTGTCATCTGTGATGTTTTGACTTCTTCCTTTAATGAGGGGCTTGGAATTATAGTAGCATTATTTGACATTCAATTTACTACTACTTCGTTGTTCTTGAGGCCCTGTTTTTTTTCTAAACGCAAGACTTAAACTTAACCCAATGTTTATCTATTCGGAAGCCCTCATAGGAATGTTCTTTAAATCCTGAACTGTACTTTTCTAAATTTTGTTTGATTTTCTGAGTTTTCATTAATGGGCCATGTCTGCATGACTGAAGATAAGGTGACTGAGAGTTATTTTAGGAATAATGCACCACAGTCTGATAATAAGGAACGGTTAGCGTCACATGTATGTTGTTTAACACCCACCAGCCAAGTCTGCTCAAGGCCTTGTTTAAGTGATCTCCTGACTGTATAATGAAACCTGATAACCTTGCTGGTTCCATCAAATGATTTCAAAAAAGAATACCCTGGGTGAACTGGGGGGCAAGTTCCCCGCTGATGTGGGTCCTTTTCCATGGCCTATCACCCTTCATCATGCATCAGACTACATAAATCTTGTCCTCCACCCATGTTTTAGTTTTATCTCCTACAAAAAAGCAAAGTTGTCACACAGTTGATCGTGTTTGTAAAGTAGTTCTACATTTAATGAGAACATTGCTGCACTTTATCTTCCATGTAATAAATCTACACATCAATGGATGAACAGGGTTTACTTGACATCAAGCAGCTACTCATGCAATAGTCTTTCTCGAATAAAGTAGAGTTTTATGCAAGACAACCCCT
Organism: Protopterus annectens; assembly: GCF_019279795.1. Classification (NCBI taxonomy): domain Eukaryota; kingdom Metazoa; phylum Chordata; order Ceratodontiformes; family Protopteridae; genus Protopterus; species Protopterus annectens. The sequence goes on from NC_056748.1 coordinate 422,144,793, forward strand.
GTGTAATTACACAGTGTTGGCAAAATAAAAAGAAATTAAACGTGTAAAAACTGAAGCTTAACTTGCCCACATCCAATGATGCAAATTATTACCAGTAGCCACTTGCATCACAAACTGTTTAAATTCCTGCACTAATATACTGTTACCTTACTGTAGTGTAAATATTCACACCCTTAAATATCAGAGGCAGAAGCTTGATTCAGAGTACAGCTGCATACGTTATAAATAATAAAGTTTACAGTGTAATCAATATCCATATGACTATAATAAATAGGCTGCACTAAAGAGAAAGATACATTTTCTGTTCAAACATTATACTTCTCTTGAAAAATGCACTCATTGCTAGCAGGGTCAACTATCAAAATCAGTGGGTTTCCAATGATCATAGGCAGAATGGATGGTGGATTTCATGGAACTCAATATACTATGAGAAGGAGATCTGAGAAGTAAAACATTTCTATGTTCAGACAGTGAAGTATATCAAATGTTCATACGCAGTTGTTTAATTAAATCATGGCAGTAATGAGTCAAAAAATATTTTAAGTTGTCTGTTCCTTGAATGTACTGTCATAAGGTAATTCCCAGCTTTAAAGAATGTTAAAAAATAAGTATGTCAAACTAAATAAGCTGTTGTATTAGGTGGTTTGTTGTACAATGGTCCTAGCTGTACTGTAAAGTGCAGTCATTCATGTTTCTACCCAAGTAGTGTAAAGAATGTTTCACATCCAGCTCATGTATATTTAGTTAATAAAAAAAAGACATGCAAGCTGAGTATTTATAATAGGGACTGTTACGGAATAACTAAGAAAAGAAGGGGTAAAAGGAGGAGAGGAAAAATGTCACCCTAGCTTACAAGGACTTCTTACCCTAGCATTTATAGACTGACCCTTAGCGACTTCTCCAGCTGTACAAATGGCACCTGGATGTTCAGTGGATTCAGCTGTTCTGTGAAGGGTTGGGATTTTTAGATATGTGTACTTCCACTGCAAATAAGCATTAATCTCTCTCTCTCATCTTTCAGCCAGTCCTAGCTTTTAGTCTGATCAGTGAATGAGCTTCGACCTAGATGACTATCTTTGTAGAGTTTTGAAATTAGCAGAGGTGATGTTATTACTGGCCTAATTCATGGCAGGGACTCAATGGTTTGTTCTGTTACTTTCTTAACAATTCATATCCTTTCTACTACATGTTGACTCAGTGTATCCAGGTCCTGCAAACATAAAATGCTGTGGTATAGACTGGAAGGTAGCTAAAGAGGTCAGGAGCTTATCAGGAATTTAGAAAACAAGCTATTTTCCCTTTGAATTAAATTTCAGAGAGAGAAAAAGTCAGTGATCATTTTATTATTTTTCTAAAATACACAATATACAGTGTGTTCCACTTCAAATGCAGGGAAGTTACAATAGTATTGACCTAGTCTAACGACAACCCTGCTTCTGTTATTTAAGCTGGCAATGTTTGTGCTTTTTTAAAGCAAATTTAATACACTTAATTGCAGTTGTTTCCATTTAATGGCTCTCCTTTAAGGTGCAATTTGCTATATTCCTTCAACCTGTGCAACAAAACAATCACCCTCGGAGAAAGAAAGCTACTCAGACATAACCATGGCTTCATTTACTCCACGATCCTCAGGATGCTGTTATCCCTAGTAATGCTGTAATTTTCTTTCTGATTTTAACTTCCAGCGGATAAGCTTTTATGCTGCACTGAGAATACTGTGTTAGTACACAACTCCATTAGGAAAAAGTGAACATTAGTATTATTTAGGCAAACATTAATTTCTCTGTTTCTTACCTTCTGTTCACAAGTCATAGTTTAGATACATGTAGCTGCAGTATTCTGAAACAGAATGTATAAAATGTAAGAGATCGGTTATGATTCTAATATTTTCTCCTTTGATGATTACCATTCTATCATGCTGTGCCATGCCACACAGCTGTCAACCTACTATCTATATATACATTTGTGTGTATATATATATATATATATATATATATATATATATATATATATATATATGTATGTATATGTATAGAAACACACACACACACACACATACATATATGGATCTACTTCACTTACCCGAAAAAACACATCGCCAACATTTACTTCACTGAGATGAATACACCGACAAACCAGAAGGCCAGCATCAGTAACACTGACATTCTGACCTGAGGTAAGTAACCGCTTGGCCATCCCAAAAAAAAAAACAAAACTAAACCCACCCATGTGAGGGGGACTTTGCCCCACCCCCACACCCCTAACTAAATATACTGACTCTGAGATCGCACTACCACAGGGGTAAGGGGCAATGTTCAACAGGATGGCCAAGCAATTACTTACTTGGGTCAGAATGTCAGTGCTCCAGATGTTGGCCTTCTGGTTTGTTGATGTATTCATCTCGGTGAAGTGAATGTCGGTGATGTGGTTTTTCAGATAAGTAACGCAGACCCGTATAGGTATATACATAAACACATGCATGTGTGTGTGTATATATGATCTATATAGCTATATCTATATGTGTTTGCATGTACAAATAGATATGTATATGTATGTATATATTTAAAGACATTTATGCATTTTGTGTGTGTGTGTGTGTGTGTGTGTGTGTGTGTATATTTTATATATATATATATATATATATATATATATATATATATATATATATATATATATATATATGTATCGGGGGTACTGAATATGGACAAGTCCCTCTTTTGTCGACATCTGTTTAGTTGACAAAATTTAGTCTAATACTCACATGCTGGACAGTTGTGTAAGATTGACAATACCCAGGTAGGGGAATGTTCCCTTTCTCAGAGACAGTGCGATTTCAGAGCTAGTATATATAGCCAGGAGATGTAGGGGGTACAGGGGGCTTGCCCCCTGCAAAAAAAAAAAAAAAAAAAAACAAACAAATGCTATTTTACTTTGTTTTTAACTGTGTTTTGTATGTGCCAAAGTTTTTGCTCAGCTCATGCGTAGTAGTAAGATGACTTTTGCAGAGCTGACCTTTTGTGGTTGATCTTGTGAATGTTGATATTCTGGCCATTCATTGTTTTTCAGTAGACCCACATATCGATAGATATAGACATACACAATCACTTTTTCTGATCATCTGAGTCTGCCTACAATTGCTGCTTTCGCTCCTTAAACCAATAAAAGGCAGTTAAAAATGAAGCAGCCAATTATGGAGAAGATATACCTTAAAAACTGTATAGTTTCACCAACCCTCTGACTTACTTCAGGTGTCTGCTATACAAGTTGTCCCTAACTGTTATTCAGGGGCATCTGTGTTTGCCTTTCTTCCAGTACTCAGTAGTGTTGTTGGTTTCTTTTGTATCAGATAAAGATAGCTGTATTCTTGTATGTAGTTCTTAAAGGAGTAATTGTTTCTTAAAAGACCGCGAGCATTAAAATGCACATTTCCTTGATAAGTCTTGCTTTAAATGATAATGAAAGTGGAGTATTACTGGTGCAAGCAGCATTCAGTTCATGTTTAAAATGGTTCACTACCCTAGTGCTTCCCAGTTTTTCATTGAAACCCATTGAAGTTAGTTTGTAAATCTATTTATTCCAGGCTTATGTGAAGTTGTATAAATACCTGTTACTTCATGCTGGAATTACAAAGTTTGAAGCAATTAGATTTTTTTTTTGTTTACGAAGCACATCACTGTTTTATGTTTTTGAGAAATCTGTTTGGTAATGATAACACCATTATGTAACTTTAATTTCACTAAGCTGTACAGGTACCAGCAAAAGCAGTGGACTTCTGGACCTGGTGCATGGTTTACTTAATGATCTAAGCATGCAAAATGTTTTCTTCTTATAGACTAAGCTCCTGTAATCATAAAGAAACATTAAAATGTAAGTAACCAGTATTTAAGTACAATTCTTAATTTGTGTATCTGGTAAAAAAAGGACAAATATGTTCATTTGCCTTTAAGATCTGTTTTGAGTTCTCTGTGCTGATGTTAAGCTAAAGCAGCAACATTAAAATTAATCACATTTTGTACATATTTTGTATGCTAACTGTATCCCATTAAGTCAGAATGACAGTCATAAAGTTCTCCTTTGATATTCAACATCCTTTTTTTAAGAAATGGCAGGTACTATGATTCACATTTAAATCTGTTTTTACTAGTAATGAAGTTGTAAATGTTGAAAAATGCTACATGTCTTTCACAGCCTATTCATTAAAGATATGACTTGAAAACACAGTTACCATGGAAATGGGTTTCTGAATTCAGGGTACATAATAAGAATTTAATATTTATACTGGTCTTCAGATAACTGATGGCTATTTTTGAAGGCAGTGAACTTTTATTCAGCTGCACAAATGCAAGTAAGTAAAAAGCTTTTGTAATTTTCTGCAGTGTATATAAATGTTGATGGTGAGTTGTGATCAATCTTCTGCAGAAAGTATTTTGAAATAAAGAGAACTTGTAAACATATTTAGAACAGTACAGCATTTGCAGGGTTGTAATAATGAGATAAAACCTTGAATAAAACTGAAAAATGAATGTTAATATACATAACGTTAGTACAGTATACCGTACATTATTCTAAAGCTTTACATTTCAGTAAACACTGATTTTCTTAAGTTCACATTATTATTTTCTAGTTACTAGTTTTGCGGGATGACATTTTGTCCAATGGTTTGCTCAATTCTTTGTTCTTTAATTTCTGCAAAACTTTACATTTAAAGCATATTACAGACACATAGAAGGGCACAAGTATACATACAGATCCCAATCTAGATTTACCTCCATTTCTTTTCAGATATTGACAGATAGCATTGTGATTCAAATAATCATAATTAAAACCAGTACTTTAATTATAATTGGCACAACTCATCACTAAGGGCTTTTCATCCAGAAAAAAGGAGGTCATTGTCCTTCTGTACTCATCTCTCATTAGACCCATTATAGAGTACAAGGCCCCGTTTGGTGTGTACCTCACAAGACATCTGCAACAGCTGGAAAGGCCACAGAAATACCTCACTAAAAGAATCACAGGCCTAAAGCAGATGCCCTATGCTGACCATCTAAAAAAACTCCAGCTATACTCTGTGGCATATCATCTACTCAGAGGCGATCTCTGCTTAACATACAAGGTCAAACCCTGAGCTGTTAGACATGCTCCACTTAAAGAAATCACAATCCTTCAGAGCCACACACTCCGGGGATCTAAACCTTGTCATCACAATAAACAAAACATGCTGGAGGGCTAGATTCCTGACCCAGAGACTCCCCATAATCTGGAATAGACTGCCCATACATGTCAAGCAGTGCGCCTCCTTGGCCCTCTTCAAAAGGAACCTTGACGATTGGATGGGAGAGAGGAGATTCATCCCGGGGATCATGTCAGTCGCCCTGATAGACAGGGGTCCTGGGAAGTAAATATTGTGGGGAAATATATCCAGGGAATTGTTATGGCTAGGCTTGTGTAGGCCCTAGGGCTGATAGCCTAGTACCAACCTATGAATTTATATATACTTGGAATAAACACTTAGTTGTATAATACTTTACCACAGAATATTAACTGCAGTATTGTAGCGATACAATGTTTTAGTATTTGTAAAACAGTGTGAAATGGTTAATTTATTGGAGGTATACTAACTAGATGAGTAGAGGTCATGCACTGCCATCTGTGCCTAATGAGCTGTGAAAAGGAAGGTTCTCTGATTACTGATACTGGAATGGGCCTATGATGTGAGCTTAAATTCATCAAAAGAAGCACCATCAGACTTCTTGTTATTCTTTTATTCATTCATTCATTCTATGACTACTGGCTTAATCCATTTCAGGGTCATGGGAGATACAGAGCATATGTCAGCATCCCATATTGGATACACACACACGTTCATATCTTTGGGGACTTAAGAAGCTTGTCAGTTCACCTACAGCATATATTTGGGTGGGATATGGGAAAGAAATAGAGCACCAAGCAAAACCCTATTTAGACTTGGAGGTGGCATACATGCTCCACATAGTTGCATCCTATAGGAGAGCTAAACTGGGGTACCAAGTGCTGTGAGGCAGTAACTCTATCCATTATGTTATTGTACCCACTGCATAATCGGAGAATTTTTCCAAAATCTTATTTTTTCTCTTGGATTTTTGTGCACACAACATATTTAACCCACAAACAAAAACTGAAAAACAAAATATAATTATTAGAATGACCAGATTATTATGAAAATAGTTACTAATGGCCCACAGTTCCAGGGGTCTATAGCCGATTTAGGAGTAGGGCATCACAGCCATGATTGCTTTGCACAGGGGCACTGAGGGTCATTTACGTACTTATTTTAGTTTTAAGTAAAGAAATATCATGTTTCTTTACTTGCAAAATAAAATAAATAAATATAAGGCCTATGGCACCCATATGCATCACCGCAACAGCAGAGGCACCCCATGAGAAAGATCAGATCACTCGACCAGTCATTTCCATCACTTTCTGTTCCTCACCAGTCCACAAATTATAGAATGGTGGGGAGCAGCAAGTCTATAAATATTAAATTTGAAAGGGGTGATCATGGTTCAAATAAATGGCACAGCTCAGTCTTCTTCTTTCAGCTTTTTTCTGGTTAGGGCTCACCACAGTGGATCACTTGTCTGCTCATGATTGGCAGTTGAGTTTTACGATGCTGAGTTGCACCCAGCACCCAACCTTCCACAGAAGGCACACACATGTATGCATTCACACCTAGGACCAATTTAATGTCTCCAATCCACATACAGCATGTCTTTGGGATGTGGGAGGAAACCCACACGACCACAGGGAGGACATGCAGACTCCGCACAGAAGGCACCCCAGCCAAGGATCGAAACGGTGAATTATTTTTAATCTTAGCAGGCAACCAGGTACAGGCATTGAATGGCTTTGTAAGGTAAGTACTTTGATTTGGGGCCTGGTGAACAACTGTATGCATTGTTTGTATAAAATGAAATTAAATTACATTGTATGTCTGTTACTTTATTTTTTATTTTATAACAGTTTGACATGTGAGATGTATACAGAAAACAGTCAGTTATGCTTACTGGGTATGTGAGCTATATATAGTCAAAAAGTATCACTTAGTCATTGTTCTGGCTTGGCAAGACTAATGTGATTTTTTTTTTTTGCAAATCTAGCTGAAGTACTTTATTGTGGCTATTGTTTGTGTGAAACCAAACTGAAATACATTTACTATGGTCATTATTTTTATCACAACCAGATGTTTGAGATATACACAGTCAGCAATGTGACTATAACTGCTGAGTATGGATGGGAGAGCTGTTTCAGGATAAGACTAACCTACTCCCCTGTCAAATGCTTAATGCACAACAAAACCAGGAAACTGAGTAAAGCCAATGTTCACGTATAAAACAAACTAAAATAAAATGAACTTGACAATGCAATCTGTCAGAATAGTTTAATATAACAAAGCTTTCATGTTCAACAACACTGATGGAGGGCTGTTGAACCTGAAAGCTTTGTTATATTAAACTATTCTGTTGGATTATGTTGTCAAGTTCATTTTATTGTATGTGCTTAATACAAACAGGCATTAATATGGCTTTGTTGATTATGTACACCTGGCCATTATTGTTATTATCATTATCATTATTATTATAATATTTCACCACAATTGGATATCTGAGATACATAAAGCCAACAATATGGTTATAATTTCAGGTTATCAGGGTTGTCTGTAGATAAAAATAACCCTACTGCTATTATCAAGTTACTTATTAGATTTATGTGTATTTGTGTAAAACAAGTTGGAATACTTTACTGTGGGAATTTTTTTTTTTATAATTTGACATGAGGTTTACAAAGTCAATGATATGGCTGTAATTCATCAGTATGTGCATTGATTGATTATAATGACACCAGATTATGTGTCTTTTATAGGCAGGAGTTTCTGAAATAAGAAATTGTATTGCTTATTTATTTCCATTTCTTTACCAGGATAGTCTGACTGGGCTATGATTGTTTTAGTAAATTTTGTTTCACTTCTTGCTAGAAAAATATTCTTTGAACATTAAAACAAGATCTCATCTGTCTGAGTTGGTGATAGGTCAGGTGGATCTAAAAAGATCTCATGGCATATATCAAAAGGGTAAGGGATTCTTTATTTAAATAATTAAAATAACACTGAATAAAACTAAAAACAGAATCAATTACTTAAAGTAATAAAAAAATCTTTTTCAACATTCCTTTTTTTTATATATTTGTCAAAACATATATCAAACATAAACTTTATATTATTTTATGCTCCTTATCCTCCCCATCCTTTCATTCACAACCGCATTTCTGCTTTTTTCATACTCATCCCATTTTTCTTATACATTCATTGCATCTAGTTAATCAGATATTCCAAATACATGCAAAGAGTTCTTTATGCATTATATATAATATATATACCTAATGTCTTTCAACTTTTTTAACAGAAACCACATAGAATCATTTATTTTTCAATATTCAATTTATTTTGCATTCAGATTTGTTTTACTCTTTTGAACTCTAGAAACGCTGAGTTATTTTTACCTTGTATACACAATATAATCTTTCAGATAACTGCTAAACATAATGTTTTCATACCAACCTTTCTTATTTTTCATTTCCATTATGTGACTTTTCGATTTTTGCATTTTATTCATATTTTCAGTAGTTTCTCCTTTCATTTTTTTTCTCTTTTACATTTCCTGCATTATTGATTTGAAAATGTGCGCACATTTTACACTTAATATTTTTTCACATCTTTTTTATGTATTTCATATATTCAATACCCAACATAAATACAATGAACTCCTAATATTCCTATATGTATTATACTCAACCCCTTTTATCTTTTGTCTTGTATACTATATCACATTTTACAGCATTTAATTTAAAACCCAAAACTCAATGAAAAACAACTTCTAATCGATAATTTTCAAGCCTTCCTGGAAACATAAACACTGTACATAAATATCCTAGCTTTCCTATTATACAGAATGCATTAAGTAAATTTCTTCTACGAGGATAAGTGTATAATTTCCATGCAACAATTAAATCCTTTACATCTGTATTAAATCATTCCATTACTTTAATAAAATCTATCTCTAAATTTAATGCATAGCACTTAAATATCATACCTAGTTAAATGTGTAGCACCAAATACTTTTTATCCAAATACTTTACCTTTTATCTATTTAAATCTTATCCAACTATCATTAGAAAAAATACAGTGGGTCTATATCATATTATCGAATGTTAAGAATATAGAGTGCTCTAAAGACCAAAAATGCTGGACCTAAAAGTGCTTCTTGTGGGATCGCAGTGCAGTGAAGGTCAGAATATTTGCCCTTTCCTCACTGTAGTGCGATCCCGGAGATGGAATATATATTTAGTGGTAGGTGTGGGGGGCACAGCCCCCACAATAAAGTGTTCAAGGTCTGGCATCTTTGCTCTTTAGAGCATTCGATATTCTTAACATTTGCTCATATGATATAGACCCAAATACAACATTTCATGACACTTACCCATACCTGTTTTTTAAATATTATAATAGTATACTTTGCATAACATCATTGGTAGCAAATTCTTTAAGTCTCTGTACATCTGATACGCCTTAAAATTATTAATTTGTAATTTTTTTTAGCAGCATGTAGTAGCAAACAGGTTTAAAACACATCGGGCATCCTTGAAGTATCCCATTTTTAACTTCAATCTCTCTTCTTAAACCATTTACTAATACCTTTGTAGTTGCATTTTCACAAATAAGTTTCAAAAAATTAATCCTTTTAGATGGAATATCATACTGTTTAAAATATTAGTATATGTCTAGCTAATGTCCCATGAAATCAATTTACCTTCCATTTGTTTTGCGTAATTTCATCTATTTCTTCCTTGACTATAACCAACGTATCTCCTTTATCCCTCTCATCCCATTTACATAATCACCAATTACCTCTTTTAAGACATTATCAAACTTCATGAATGTCTTTTATATTCTAACCAATATTCTAACAATGATTTATAAAAAAGGAATAATAGTTTTATTTTCTTCCCATAAACTTTTAGATTCATTTTCTAAGATTTTCTATTCACAATTTAGCACAGCCATTTTGTATACCTTTACCTTGTATGGTTATGCTTTGTTCTGCCCTACCTCTGATTATATATCCTCATGATCAGAAAAGTTTGCCTTCAGTGTATCCCCTGTACTTCTAAAAATGTCTCTGAAAAAATATAATTTATTACATCCTAATAGTTGCTCTCCTATATGTATATATGTATATTCCCCTTTTCTTCCTATTTATAAATGCCCTAACTTTATACTTTCATTTAAACATATCTCTGCATTTTTCTTTGTTGATATTACAATTAAGATCTCTTTTATAACAACATTCTTATTCACAATTACATAAGGATTTAAAATTTCAAATAACTTTCCATTTTTTTAATATGTATATGCATATATGACTGGGATCCTAAGAAACATGTTTCCCTGTTAATGTCCAACACAAGTACCTGACCTAACATGATAATGATGTGCTCCAGAATTTTTATCTCTATATGATTCACCATTATAGCAAAATCTGAACATAGCTCGAAACTTCAATTTCAGATCACCACTTACCCCATAATAACTCTGTTTTGCTGTATTTTATTCCCTTTCAGTAAACTCTCATAAATTACCCATTTGATTTCACCATTAATCTTTTCTAAGTATCCCATCCCCAAATCCAAACATATCTTTCATCTTTAATTTTCAACAGACGTGCATTCTTTATTTAAATATTTTTTCTAAATGAGTCTTTTCTACTTTATCAATTCTAAATTTCATGATTATATATTTTTTTCATTTGAATCATATACCAGAAACACATAATTATTCCATGGAAATTTGTCCATTTTTTCAAAGTTTTCAAAAAATCACATTACAAAAAAGTTCTTTGCCCAAGAGAATGAAAGCTCTCACAATAGAATCCCTTATTCCCAAAGCCATTACCACATTGTTCCACAGATCATATCTATTCAAAAAATTGTTCAGTTTTGACTTCATATGAGTGGTTTCTTTTTATGCTGAAGAAAATCTTGCTTGCTGGTCTCATTGTTTTCTTTCACTACTTCTTGCACTGATTCATACAGTTTTGATGATATGCTCAACTGTTCCTATTTACAACCACACCCCTTTCACTGTTATTTTGTCTTTTAGATCATCCTGCTTTCTCCATTTTGTTCCATTACATCTAGTCATTATATAGCTGATTCATCTGTTTGTTCTGGCTGTATGATTATATCTTGCAAAACAGTGTCTGGTAACTCACCCAACTGAAGAGTAACATTTTTTTTTTCTTACAACTACATATCTTCCACCTTTAAGAAACCTCCTTATTGAAAAAGTGTTGCTGAAAACATCTTCTGAATCTGTAACACTGTCTACAGCTATCTCCTTGTTATTCACCTGCTCATCCACAAATTTGACTTTCCCAGCGTCTTCCCTGCCAGAAAAGAGTAAAGGTTGCTTTGCTAATTGTTTTATCCATTTTATACCATAACAAAAAAAACTTTAAATCAAGTACTCTCTCATCTTATTTTTATATTTAAATTATTTGCACACAAAAGAAACTAACAAAACAATTCTATTTCTTTCATTCCTTTTCTGTTCACCTTCTATCCTTCCCTCATTCTTCTACAACCACATTCTTATTTCAGCTAATACATCATCCTCTTCTTTTTCCTTGTTATATAACAAATCATCACATCATCTTTTCCACAGCAACCATATTGCCACAAAGAATACTTCATCCCATATTTCAAGATCATGTTTCTTTACTTTATCATACTTCCCATATAATAGCATATTCATATTTCTACATCTAAACTCTATATTCATTTTTTAAACATTTCCCATTTTTTTCTTTTTTTACAATAAAAAAAATTCTTGTTTATCATTGGAATCCACATTTTTCCTCCATTACCTTAAATTTCAAGTTACTTTTTACCAGTAACATATCTAGTAAAATTTTCCAAAAAATTATTTTCTTTATAACATTTTCAAACCTTTTCCATTTGTCTTTTATTGCCCATTTAATCATATCATATTTTAACTCCTACCATGGCTACACTAAACAGTTTTTTTTTCAAAATTATATTATGCCATTCTTGTCTTTTCCCATCAACATCACTTACTTTACACTGACATAATTTCATCTTTTCATATTCATTTTCTTCTAAGCATTCATTTGTTTTTTTCCATTTTTTCATCATCACTTACTTTTAACATCCATAATTTTATTTTCATATTCTTTTTTTTTTTTTTATCCTTTGTTGACCAGGTAAGTCCCATTAGGCTAGTATCCACTTTTGTAGGTATGACCTGAGGTGGTATTGATACTACTAGGAGCAATTTGGCTAGTACATCAGGGAACTTACCCTATGATAAGAACATACATGTTTCCCATTCCTTGTGCAGTGGTGGCTGGTAGGAGAAGCACAATTGTGAGTGGAGAATGAAGTAGTGACAGAGAAAGGAGAGCAGTTTGCAGATGATTCAGAATATGCTTTTCAGAAGAATTTGTTTAAAAATAGTGTAAACAATGGTGAGATGGAAAAAATTATAAGGAGGAGAAGATTCAGTTTACAACTCTGCAGTAGGGAGTGTTGGAGGATGAAGTGCTATAGCATATACTGGAAGAGAAAGAACAAGAGGGGAGTCAGGAAGTGTGGAGTGATATTATAGATAGAATTTGGAAAGGAAATGAAGGAAAAGAAAAAAGCTATATAAGAAATGCAATCAGAAGGAAGAAAGGCAAAAGGGGAAAGGACATATGTGAGTATAATGGCAGAGAGTAACAGTACAGAATAAAACAAAGACAATACATGATAAGGATAAAAGTGAAAACTGACAAAACATTAAACAGATAAATTTATTTTTAAGAACATTGTTTTGGGCAAAGAGACTTTTGGGACATTATTTTTGAAACTGGGGAAGGGATAAAGTTTTTGGAACAATATAAAATACAACAACATGTTTTTCCTGTGTGCTAATTATGCATTTACATTGCAGGCAGAGATTTTGAATAGAAAGTAACACAGTTTTGAGCTGACACAGAGAAAAAAAGACTAGAAAAACTTTAAAAAACAAAATGTTAGACTGTGCATGACTTAAAAAAGTTAAAGTTGAATGAAAATTGTGGACTGGAAGGTGGGGGTATATGGTCAGTTTAAAAAATGAAAATGAAAAGTTAAAGCATATATCAAGTGTTGTAAATGCAGACGGAAATAGATGTGTTTTGAGATACTGGGACAACCAAAGACATGTTTTTTGTGGATCTGCAATACATTTAATTTAACAGTGTGAAAAGGGCCATTGTATGCAATATGGGGAAAAGGTCATATTGCAAAAAAATATGTTGGAAAATGTTTTAAATGTGAGAAACAAGGTTACTTTTTGATGGATTGTAAGGAAAATGTGAATGAGGAAATTACACAAAAGGTGTACAGGAAAATGATAATTAAAATATAATTGAATGTGTGACAGACATTGAACATGAAGTAACAGGTAATGATGAAAAAGGCGAGGAGGAGTAAGATGTATAGAATAGAAAACAGACAAATAATTGTTTGTATATAAAGAAGGTGGTGTACATGATGAAAAATGATGAAGAAAAGTGGAAAATGTGAAAAGAAGAAATTCTATATAAAACAGAACAAAAGAAAGTGTGACGATTGGGGAGAGATGGGCGAAGGCTGCCAGCCTAGTCAAATAGAATTTGATATATAATTCAGGCATTTGTAAATAAATGTAAAATACAGGCTTGTGTTTTAAATGTAAGAAAACACTGTAAAATGTGAACTTCAAGATTGTTGCAACATTGCCACCTGCTGTAAGGAAAGCCAAGCCAAGTATTTCAATTGTGTCATGTAAAGTTGAAAAGATCTTATGAATCTCTCTAATGTTTTACAAGTCGGTTCCAGTGTATCTGGATGAAGGTTTCAAGCCCATTGTTTTAAGGCTAAAGTTTATGACCAGAATTTAGATGTGGAAGGTGCTTTATTCCTCTAGTTTCTGTTAGAATATACATGTGAAATGTCTTCTATTATTGTAGGTTTCTGTTCAGGTGCTAGATTGCTAAATAATGCAGTTTGTGGCCTGAGAACCCAGACCAGGTGTTAAGATGATGCAATATGAATACTAGGAAAACCTAAGTGTCAAAAATGATGTAATTTTGGGAAGGCCTTAGAGTCATGTTTGTTAGTAATGTTTAAATGCTATTTCTCACAAGAGACTTTAAGCATTTTGACTTTGGACATCTAACTTATCAGCACTCTGCCTTGTGCTCACATGTAAGTTTTAGCACTGTGATTTCTTGTAGGAATAGTTAAAGCTAGTAAAAATTAATTAGGTATTTTTCTTTGAAATCAGACCTGTTTCTGTTTGATTTCTGAACTCTTAGATATCTCTGTGGTGTAGTAGTTTTGTCTTGTGTTTTAATTATTTATTAAATATTTTTTAAAACCTTCTACCTGTGGCTGATTTGTGTAGAGATAAGCTCTAGAGTACATTGCATATTTATAGAGGTTATTGTAATAGGCCACTCTAAAGTAAGCCTTGACTGTTAGTCATACTACTATTGGATATTAATATTGCACAGTAATAATTGGACACCCTTTTAAGGGCCTTTTAGTAGCTGATATTATTAACTGGGTAGTGGCAGTAATTACTACCATATAGTCTGGGTAAAGGGGCACAGTTGGAGAATCTGTGTCAGCCTTTCCCAAAAGAGTATTTGAAGTTGTATAAATACTTATCTCAAAGTGTGTGTGTGTTGTGTCAGCTACTTGGCAGGGACACGAAGCACTGGTTGGACAGAGAGGGTACTGGAGGTTTTAGCTTGCCCAGTTAGGCTGAGACCTGGACCCTATAGCTGTGCCAGTGGGGAGTCTTATTAGGGACTTGGTGAGCAAGGGAGCAACCAGCCCCAGACTGACTGTGATGTCTGTGTGTACTTAAGGGAAATTGTACTTTACTGTGTGTATTAGTTATCCTTTCCTCTTCTTGGGGACAACCTCCCTGGTGTTAGTGGTAAGGATTGAGGCTCCTTGATTGCTGGGCCAGGGCACGGTCATCACAGAAAGTATGTGATAACAATTTTTAAAGAAAGATAACATATAATGTGAACACAATATCTATAAATGTAAATATTATTGTTAATGTAAAAATGCACATTTTGATAACATATTATAGTGAGGAACTTTGTAAGGTGAAGGATGCAATGCATGAGCTGGATACACACATTAAAGGATTTGTTTGTTTCCCCAACTTTCACCAGCTATATAATGGTATAGGGGATAAAGCGGATAGGCAGCAAGCCACTATAATTTCAAGGAAATAGTCCAAGTTAAAAAGAGACATTTTAGCATATAATAATCACAATGCATATGGTTTGAAAGAGAGAAATGTGACAATAGACAATTTAAACACTGGTGTTACAAAGGAAGCTGTGCAGCAGTGCAACAACAATATAGATGGGACTGGTATGGAAAATAATAGTACCCCCAAGGAAATGGAGGACAAAACCAACACTGCTTCCAACAGTATTAGATGTTCATCGTGTTTCACTGTTGCAGTCATTACACTTGGGTTATCCTGCTGGCAGGCTACCCGCAGCTGGCCAGAGTTCCAAAGTCTAGGTCCGGCGTCAGTTGCTGTCACCTCTTCCCTGATGTAAGTGCGCCAGGGGTATAAAAGATGCAACCGACACCATTTTTTTCAGTCTTTCTTGCCGCGCGGTGCCCGAAGCAAAAGCAGTTCGCAAGTGCCGGTCGGCCGACTCCAGAGATTTTCAAAATTGAGTTTCAGAACCGAAGTCTTCAATAAAGCTAAGTACCCCATTGGGGAAACTTTTTCTTGCTTCAGACCAATGTCAGTAAAAGTTAACAATTGTATTTCTTGTGGGAAGCAAAAACCTCATAAGAACTTTCACTCTTACTGTATTCCTTGCCTAGGCCCTGACCACGACGTTACTAGTTGTTGGTTTTGTGCTAGATTCAACAAACGCACTATTAAGCGTCGCTTTGATTTTGCTTTACACTACTTTGGCTGAAGATTTAAATACATTATGCCATCAGAACAACCGACGACCGGAATTCATAAAAAACGCAAAGACAAGGACAAGGACAGGCATCCGAGGTCCAAAACTGATGATGGAGCCTCTTCTAGGCCAGTCGCCGGTTCTCAGTGAGGCGCTTTCGCAGCCCTTGACACCAGCTACCTCAGAGCCACAGGCCGCCTCCGACTCCCATGTGGAGACAACTAGGCCTCTGGAAACTCAAGGTATTGGGCCTGCGGAAACTATTCCCTCAGATGGGTCTGGAGCCGCTGAGCAGACATCGGCTTCTGAGGGTGTTTTCAGACCTTCGCAGCTTACTATTAAGTCCACTGCAGCAGCCAAGACAAAGACAAAAACACCATTAAAGACAAGGAAACAAGTACAGCATTCTCCTGGACAATCATCCATGCCAAAGAAACAGATGCTTAAAATGGCCGAAGACATATTTACCTTGATTAGGGGTTCCCATCCCCCTTCTAATAAAAGGCCTAGGCAAGACACTATGATTCCTCTGACCAGGTTTCTATTTCCTCTGATTCCTCTTCAAATCAGGGATATTCTCTTCCTCCTTATGAGGACTCTGATGCAGAAGAATCTATACCTTCAGCGTCCCCACCTAAGGATTATTCTTTTGGGGAAACTCTGCACACCATGAGGGAGCATTTCCATTGGGAGAGCCAAGATTATTCAGAATCCAAGAAAAGGCTCAGAGATTTTCTTTTATTCCCTCAGCACAGGCCCCTGGCTATCCCCCCTGTGCTTGATATTGTTGATGATGTTTTCTCTGAATCCAGTCTGTCTCCTGATTCTTTACCCCCTGCACCAGTCAAGCCAGACAGGTACTACAGGGTCCCTGACTCTCATAAATTTCTTTATAAAATCCCTGCTGCTGACCCAAAAACAATTTCTCAGGGTCCCAAAGGGGTTAAGGCTTCCACTGCTAAAAATCCTGTCCCCTCTGATAGGGATTCTAGAGCTCTGGATAGATGGGGCAAAAAAGTTTACACTTCTGCTACTTTAGCTGCAAGGGCTTTAAACTGCCAGTTTCACATGCTTAAATATCAACAGTATCTCATGTCTTTGTTAAAACAGAAAATGCTTACAAACTCAGAAAATCCTGACAGTAAGGAAATGCAGGATTTATTGCATGCAGCTGAACAAGTGGGAAAGCATACTCTGCAGTGTGGTTTTGATTTATTAGAGGCTTCTTGTAGAGCCACAGTTACAGGCTCTGTCATTCAAAGGCATGCTTGGTTAAAAGAACAAAGTTTACCTGAACATGTTAAAGTAAAATTATTGGATGCTCCACTGCAGCATGATACTTTGTTTGGTGTTAAGGCAGAAGAGGTGTTAAAGAAAATGGAGGATAAAGCAAAATCAATGCAGACAGTAAAGGATTTCTTACAGGTTCAACCACCTAGGTTTAGCAGAAACTGGCCTTCAAAAAATTGGTCCTTTCCGGTGTCAGACAGGCCACAAAGAGGCAGATACAGATGCCCAAGAGGCAGATCTCAACCCCAAGGCTCCTACAGACCTAAACAATAGGGTGCTTCAGTCCCCAGGGGAGGAGAAGACAAATCACAACATTATAGGAAACAGTCCCAGTGACTTCCCTCTACAAATGCCAAGCACTTACCTTTTGGCAGCACCCCTAGGGGGAAAGCTAGCACGTTTCTCACAAAATTGGCACATAATCACCCAGGACAAATGGGTACTGAATATTGTTTCTCAGGGTTACAGGTTCCACTTTCACACCCTTCCAAAATCAAAAGGTATGCTGGACCTGCCACAATACCAATGGTCAGAGGCACAAAAACAAATTGCTGCTCTCATGGACATGGGAGCTATTCAAAGAGTAACACAGGAAGAACAGGGACAAGGATTTTACTCAAGACTTTTCCTAGTACCCAGAAAGGACAAAGCCTGGAGACCAATACTGGACCTGTCAATCCTAAATACTTTCCTGGATGTTCCAAAATTCAAAATGTTAACACTGCAGCAACTTCTACCCATGCTGGGCAAAAAGGCTTGGCTAGTTACTTTAGACCTCAAGGAGGCATACCTGCATGTCCCAATCAGACAATCTTGCAGAAGATACCTCAGATTCATAGCTGGCTCAATGCATTACCAATTCTCTGCACTGCCCTTTGGCTTATCTACTGCGCCCAGGGTCTTCACAAAATGCCTGGCACCAGTAATTGCATTTTGCAGACAAAGAGGAATACAAATATATCCCTACTTGGACGACTGCCTTATTCAAGCAGAGAGCAAGGACATTCTTCTAAAGCATCTGGCGTTTGTAAAAAGATTACTAATTTGCCTAGGGTACACAGTAAACGAAAATAAATCAAAACTAGTGCCCTCTCAAGAGATAATATTCCTGGGTGCAAGCTTAAATACAACTACCCAGATGGCTTATCTCACGCCAGACAAGCAAAGGCAACTGACTCATTACTTTCAAATGATGGCAACAAAGACCCAGCTCCCTGCAAGAAAAATTCTGCAGGCCCTGGGCTTCATGGCATCCTGCATTCTATTAATTCCATATGCAAGACTGCATATGAGGAAACTACAATGGTATCTAAAAAGTGTTTGGACTCAACATTGCCACAGCCTGGAAACAATAATTACTTTAATTCCCTGCTTACAACAGGAGTTTCGATGGTGGTCCCAGGCCTGTCACCACAACAGGGGACAGCCTTTCACCTTACCCACAGCCAGGCAGACAATAACAACGGATGCATCGGATTATGCCTGGGGGGCACACATGGCAGGAAAATGTATTCAGGGCACGTGGCCCAAGGAACAAATGCATCTTCACATCAATCAAAAAGAGATGCTAGCTGTACAGAATGCCCTGACAGTTTTCAAGGACCTACTACATCCAGGACAATTATTACTAAAGACGGACAATACTGCAGTTATGTGGTACATAAACAAGCAAGGGGGCACGCATTCCTACCCCCTCTGCAGGTAAGCCATGACTTTGTGGAACACAGCATTGACCTATCAAGTACATCTGCAGGCACAATTCTTGCCAGGAATGAAAAATACACTGGCAGACGAACTAAGCAGAAATCTCATGGATCCTCACGAATGGAAACTAAATCATCAGGTCTTCAGCATGATAACAAGGAAATGGGGACGCCCAGACATAGATCTTTTTGCCTCCCCTCACAACTGCCAACTACAGAAATTCTGCACAAGAACTTATCACTCACAAGCATGGAAAGTGGATTCTCTATCATTCAGCTGGAAAACCCCGACAGTTTATGCCTTCCCTCCACTGCCTCTTCTTCCCAAGGTGCTCCTAAAAGTCAGAAAGAGAGGCCAAAAATTATCCTGATTGCCCCAGACTGGCCACGCCAGCACTGGTACCCAATCCTAAAGAGCTTGTCTCCAGGCCCAGCCTGGCCTTTACCTCAAATTCCTCATCTTCTGACAACAAAACAATCAGATTCTGCACAGTCAACTCAGAACCTTAAATCTGGCTGCATGGCAGATAATGTAGCCACTCAGACCACACCTCTCTCTAAACCTGTTATGGATGTCATTTTAGAAGCCAGGAGGCCCAGCACTAGGAAATCTTATGCAGAAAAATGGAAGAGATTCTGTGCTTGGAACCAGGCACAAGGACTAGAACCACTTGTTCCAAATATACCTCAGATTTTACAATGCCTAACTGAGATGCTGGACAAAGGCCTATCCTTCTCATCTATTAAGATCCATGCCTCTGCCATTTCAGCTCATTACAATACGGAACCTCCTATTTTTTAACATCCACTACTAAGGCAGTACCTCAGAGGGGCAAAAACATAACACCCCCAAGGAGAGCACCAATACCTACTTGGTACCTCAATTTTGTTTTAGAAAAGCTCACACTGCCTCCTTTTGAACCAGCCAGCACAGCTGATATAAAATTCTTATGATGGAAAACTGCTCTGCTCCTAGCAATAACTCCAGCAAGAAGAGTCTCAGAGTTACAGGCATTAATGGCAGTGGAACCTTTCACTCATTTTTCACCAGGACAGTGTCTCTCTAAGGACAAACCCAACATTTATGCCAAAGGTGGTTTCCAGTGTGGCTCTTAACCAAACCATTAATTTGCCAACGTTCTATCCAAATCCCCAGAATAAAGGGGAGAGACTACTGCACGCTTTGGACATACACAGACAGCTACAATTCTACTTGGGCAAAACAAAAGCTTTCAGAAAAACTGAGCAACTGTTTGTAGCTTATGCTGCAGGATCACAAGGAAAGCCTATCTCAAAACAGACGATTTCAAAATGGATAGGACACTGCATTTGCTTCTGTTATGCACAACATGGCAAAACAGTGCCTAAGGGCATTAGGCCACATTCTACCAGGGCAGCAGCCACTTCAGCAGCCTTTCTCAGAGGAGTACCAACCAAAGATATTTTAGAAGCTGCAACCTGGAGTTCAGTGCACACTTTCACCAAGCACTACCACTTACCTCTCTACTCTAAATCCAGAGCAGGCTTTGCCACTGCAGTTCTGCAGGGTCTGGTAGCCTCTCCTAATCCTATTTATGCCCAGCCACCCAACCTCAGCTTTGGGATTCAACCCAAGTGTAATCGCTGCAACAGTGAAACACGATGAACATAGTACAGTTGTGTACCTACCATAAATGTAGATGTTCGAGTGTATTCACTGTTGCAGTCCAGGTTACCCACCCACCATCCCCCTTTCTTTGCCGGGACTTATCTGTACTTCTCTATCCTATACAACCTATGTGGTGTATTTGCTTTTAGATGAAGGAAATGTTTATTTTGTGCATGCATACTTATTGGCATAATTTTCAGCCTACCAATTTGGGGGCACCTGACATCTGGGGCAAGAAAAACTGAAGAAAATGGCGTCGGTTGCATCTTTTATACCCCTGGTGCACTGACGTCAGGGAAGAGGTGACAGCAACTGATGCCGGACCTAGACTTTGGAACTCTGGCCGACTGCAGGTAGCCTGCCAGCAGGATAACCCAAGTGTTATGACTGCAACAGTGAATACACTCGAACATCTACATTTATGGTAGGTACACAACTGTACTTTCTGGGAATGGAGTAGAGAGAAATGACAACAATATGGCTGGTGTGGGTAGTTATGCTCAAGTGGTTTCATCTTCTGAAAATAGTAACTCTATGCATAACGATGGTCCTTTTATAGTGGACAAAATGGGGAACAAACGGACACTGAAATGGTCGAATACAACCCAAAACAAGGGCAAAGGGAGAGGAAAAAGCAGAAAGAAATGGTAACGGATATTTCAACACAGATTTATGGAATTGAAATTTTAAATTATTCTAATGTTGTTTTGTCCAATGACATGGTATCTGTTTTAAAGAAAGCTTTTTCATTTATTCCTAATTGTTCTATGAATATAGTGGATGTTATTATTGATTTTAGGTTGTATCTTAGCTTAATTTGAATTACATTATACATGACATCATGGAAAGTGGCAGTTTCACATCTAATATAGGATCTAACAAACCCAAAAAGCCAAGTACATTCAATCCACCACTACATGCGACTTTACAGGTATTTCAAGATCTGTGTGAATCTGAGTTCAGGAAAATAAATCATAGGCCTGAGATTTTGAATTTGAATAAGGATAAACACCAGGCTTTAATTTCCTTAAGTAGAACTCAGGAGCTCAGAATAATGAGGGCAGATAAGGGTGGCAAAACTGCGGTTATGAACACCACAGACTATACAAACTCTATAGCACCTATGTTACAGCAAGATCACACGTATAGGAAAATAGAAATGGAGGATGTTGGAAAAAGTTATATAAGGTTGGACACTATTTTATTTGACATGTTTTGCCAAGGTGAAATTGATAATGAATATTACAGCTATTTACAGGTAGACCATCCAAAAATGGCTGTATTTTTAGCATAACTAAAGTACAAAATAGTAGTCACAATCCACCATTCAGGCCTACTATTTCTGCAAGTAGATCTAAAACAGAGACAATCTCTGTATGGTTAGATTATATTCTCAATCCAATAGTGCAAAAATCTAAAAATTATTTGCGTGATTCCTGGCACTTATTGGAAATTTTGAACAATTTTAAAGTGCCACAAGGACAAATCTGTTTTGCTACTTTGGATGTAAAGTCATTATATACATCCATAGATCAGCTAGTAGGAACAGAATATTTGAGAGAATATTTGACACACAATACTAATTTTGAGAACACTAGGGTAAACACCATATGCTCATTAATGGATTTAGTTTTGGACAACTATTTTAGATGATCAGTTGTTCAACCAAACATTGGGAGTGTTGATGGGAGCCAGGGTTGCCCCAGCATTTGCAAATATAGTGATGGCAAATTGGGAAACAAAGTTTTTAACTGTTCATCCCTTCACAAATAATGTCAAGTTATAGTATCATTATATAGATGACTTGTTCTTTTTTTTTTGGGGGGGGGGCATGATGAGTTCATCAATTTTGTTTCCTATTTAAATCAAACCACAGATTTTTTAGGATTCAAGATAAGTGGTTTTGGAAAGTCCATTAATTTCTTGGATATACGTTTATTGCTTGATAATGAAACCAAAAAATTCACAAGTAGTATTTTCAGGAAGTCAGTTTTTGCAAATAAATATTTACACAAAGACAGCTTACATCCACCCCACATGAAAAAGGGTGTAGTGAAAGGACAAATCATTAGATTAAGTCGTTTAACATCTGACGACAATATTTTCTATGATGAGTTAAATGTCCTAAGGTCCTTGTTCATATTTAGAGGCTACAGTGAACAATGGCTGAAAAAATTGGAACAGCAGGTTGTGGGACATAGGAAGGGGGTTGCCTCCCCCATTCTAGGCAATAAAGATACGATGGTTGGTAACCTGGTTCATCTTTCAAACAAAAATAATAACAGAGTGAAACAATACGTTAGTGCATTTCCATTGCCGATAGTCAACGAAATGTGACACCTTAAAAATATCATTACAGAGAATTGGAAAGTCAGGTTGGGTAATAAGGATTTAGTAGTTTATACAGGAACTACACCCAAGTTTACATACAAAAAAGTAGTAAACATCAAAAGCATGCTTGAATATGGGCATATTCGTGAAAATAAAGGTGGCTAAAATGATGGACAAAAAGTCAGGGATACTTATGCTTGTAAGCATTGTAAACAGTGTAGATTTATAAGTAATTCATCCTCTGTTACACTTAACCATATTAACAAAATCTTTTGGGCTAAACAGCATTTTATGTGTAATAGTGAGTTCGTGGTTTATATTCTGATCTGTTTATCTTGCCCAAACTATTATATAGGCAAAACTATCAGATGTCTGAAATGCAGGATTTACGAACATCAGCTAGCTATTAAGAAGAAAGATTCTACAAATTCCTTGGCTAGGCATGCTGCTATTTGCAGTGATTTCAAAAAATTTCAATTTCTTTTCATAGACAAGGTTGATACCTAATGTTTTAGTGGTGACAACAAGAATATGTTAGAATGTAAAGAGGCTTTTTGGCAGATGTATTTAGGTGCAGTCCAAGAATCAGGTCTGAATGAAACTATCAGCTTAGTGTTTATTAGTATACAAATAGAAAAAGGGTATATTTTATTATTCTAAGTATTTTTTTGTATTCTTTTCAAATTGGTTAAACCAACAATTAATGATGTCATGGATGTCATGTGATTAAGATTATATAATGGTATAGTAGGGTAAGTTGAGTTGTTTCTGAAGAAGTTCATGTAATAAAAGTGGATGAAAGCGCTAAATTCAGCGTCCATGTCCTGCATTATCCAGCGAGTTACTTCTATTGTGGTGTTTCTAAGTTTCAAGTTTCAATGGGTTTTGTGATATTTTTTATGTACCATTATGCTAATGTGCTTAGACCTGTTTGAAGTTTACATGTTAGAGAATTAAATAATCAGCAAAGAAAAGAAAGCAACCCAACCTGTACTACCTGGAAAATTCTAAATGCAAATGCTAATATCACTGCACCTGGACTTTATCTTACACAAACATATGTAGAATGTCTTTCAAGGTGCGTTTTCAGCATTGAAAACATTGCATACTCATTGTGAGTAATTCATAACTCAGCACATACATTTATTAGACCATAACAGGTGCTCTGTCTCAGTACATAACTCTATGAAAATGGGTTTGTAATTTTATAAGTGTAGTTTCACTGTTTATCAGTGTGTCTCATCTGTGTAATTGTACTGCAACTGGCTTGTGATTTTATAAATATATTTGCATTTTGTAATTATTTCTTTGTGTGTGTGTACATATAAACTGTTATTAACTGTCTGTTACTGCCTAAATTCAAGCTACAGTGATAGTATTCTAAAATTTATGTTTATGTAACACTTTATACAGTGGACCTTTTCTCCCCAAGCCACAACTAAAAATGAAACACAACCCAGCAGAACATCCCAATTAAAAGACTATAAACAAAATAAGTAAATAAATACATTTGCTATTTTGTACAGATGGTGACTAAGTAAAAATGATTACTGTCCTTTACCATGTTTTTGAAAATATACTACTTCTGATAGCTCAAGTTTCATTTGAAAGTTTCTTGGCATCTTAAACAGATGCAATATAGTTTCCCTACAGACTGCTGTGGTGGTATGTGGAGCTGTAGTTTTGGGCAGTTTGTGATTAGGTTCCCCACCTGCCTTGAACAGATAAGGCTCACCACCTCTTCCTATAAAGTGGAAGGCCAGATAAAGAGAGAGGATGTCTTCATCTGGCAGAGCAAAGAATTACTGTGGACAGAGACATAGGTTAGAAACTTTAGACAGAGGACACTGATTATTGAAGATGTTATTTTCTCTTGTAAGAGAGAAGAAGAATATTGGAGAGAGGGACCTGCTATGCATGTAAATAGTGAGACTGAATATTACAGACTCTTGCCTCAGAATTAATGCCCAGAAGAAGGACCAGGAACTGGAAGCAATTATTTTATTTGGACAGACTTTTGTGTAAGTAGAATAGTTAGAAAAGGCAATGATGTTTTAGTTTTTAAACTAGTTATTTTACTGTAGATAAAGTACAATTAAATATAAAGTAGATTCATCAGTGGTTGGTAAGTACTACAGATACAGATTCATAATAATTCCAGTTGGTTTATTCCCCTAAAATTATGAAAGACATAGTTCCAGAAATTAAATAACTATGGAACATTATATGCTATTGTTCCAAGCCATACTGTTTCCCCATACTTTTTGTTAAATATGCTGCTGTGTATCTGTCATAAATTCCACAGATTTCCCTAGAAAAGCTATGGGTTGAGTACAATATATTTCAGAAGGTATATAACATGAAGACCCAAAGGTGAAATGGAAGATGCATATAGCATGCATGTTACTGGTAGTTTGTTGAAGAAACAAATTTGTCAGAGGTGCAGAGTCACAGACATCACACTGCAGATTATATACTGACTACATACAGAGATGTGCACTGCATATACTAACTGTACATTTTGAAGCTGTGATGACCAGAACAAACAAGTACTCAGTACCCTGGATGTGAGGTATGTATGCACTGCTTTGCTTGTTATGATTGTGTGATGGCAACCATAAGATTAGATTATATACACTCAGCTAGATTTTTTTCAAGCAGCATTGATTAGGAAAAAAACAGATGTCATATGCCCTAGCAGCAGCAACAGTTGCAGAGAACACTAGTGGGGCTTAATAGGATATTGCTTTGCGCTTTGACGTTTGTAAACGATCTTTATGTGGATTTAACTGCTGTAACTTGACATAGGGACTTGATTACTTCTCTCGCTTGCATTTCACTCTCCCTCACAAATTTGTGTCGAGAGCAACATAATTTGCAAGTACAAACTGAGTGTCTTAAATATATTGATTACATGACAAAAAGTCAAGTTTAAAATGCACATTTAATGAAATGGAACCTTAGGGTCTACTTTTATTCTGGGAATAATTATAAATGCATCCTTCTGGCCCAGTTTGCTGTCATAACTTGCAAGTATTTTATTTTTTCACTTGGTAGCAGCTTTTTTCCATCTGGATTTATCATAAATAAAACTGGCATGTGTATAGAAATAAGCTTTTTTAAATTCCCCATATTAGTTTAATTTTGCAGGCACTTTGACTATGTAAGTCTTGCCTATTTCACTAGAATTTTTTTTTTTATTTTGTTTGCAGGATTGTATGAATATATGGCTAAGGCAAACAGTAGAAGGATACACGCTGTTTAGTTTGTAAGAATGTACAGCTAACCCTTAAGCATTTATTACAGTTTTAATGAAAATTTGGGGAAACACAGTTTACTATGAGGCAGGTATTCTTAGCTTCCTTTTTTATACTGGTAAATGAAGGAGCAAGATACAAGTTCACATTTAGGATTTTCTCTTTTATCCTGATTTCCCCTCATTTTAACTGTGTATATATGTCTCAACATATTTCCAGTGCAGATGATTAAAATTCATCAGTTTTATAGAATGTATACTTACAGAAAAGATGCCTTTTCTTTTAATCAGGTGGTATGTAGCAATGTCCCTGAAAGAGTGCCATAAATCTATGAATAAGTGACCTTAATATTTTCACAGCTTCAGGGATGGCAATTCAATAATGCAAACACAGGAATCCATATGGGCTATTCATCCTCAACACTCTGAGCATTTGTTTATTCTTCAGATTTCTCTTTTTTTCTCTCTACAAGCTGAAGTAGTTTCTGCATTGGAAATATACCTGTTGAATATTATGACCATATTGGAATATGT
The DNA here is from genome assembly GCF_019279795.1 of Protopterus annectens. Lineage (NCBI taxonomy): Eukaryota > Metazoa > Chordata > Ceratodontiformes > Protopteridae > Protopterus > Protopterus annectens. The sequence goes on from NC_056748.1 coordinate 422,171,631, forward strand.
TACCTTAAAAAATTACCAGAAACTGCTTCGTTCCAAGAATATTATGCAGCAGACGTTTTGTATAAATACTCAAGCAAATATAGACCTCCTGAGATTTGCAATTGAAACCATAAATAGTGAAAGCATGTATTACATTCATGGTATGACTGGTAACTTTAAGTATTCATTTCTGCTGCATTGAGAAATGTACTGATAAATGATGACAGGCATGTTATATCATGTTAAGTCTTCAACATAAATTTATTTCAGGATCAGAACAAATGGCAGAATGCATAGAAACCTGACCTCATCTAAAAGAGAGTTATGACAAAAGAGAACAATTAAGTGTGGTAGGTAACTAGAGATAGGATGTGTGAGCCATTGTGGATGTCTAAATGGCAGAATTTAATTTCATGACAACTTGCAATGTTAATTATATGTCAGGCAAACTGAGTATAAGCAAATGATGCCTAGTGTTATACAAAGCATGCACTGGCAGGCAGGATGCAATTTCATAAACTGTGCCAATGCCAGGGGAACATAGTCCCCTGTAAATTCTATTAATCTGCAGTGCACACCTAGGATCACCACTGTGAAAGTCTGAGAACAAACTTGCAAAGCTGTGCATTACTACACTAGGAATCCCAGTTCATGTATATGCTGCAGAGAAAATATAATATTGATTTTCGGTACAACATGGAGTAGTCATATGCTGCAGCACACTCCCATTGTCTGTACAAATGAAAGCACCCAGTTACAGACACACACTCACAGTATGCTCCCACATGTAGTGTAGTATTTCTTGGTGGTATTAACTATGTAAAAACTCTGCTGCTGTGAATACTCCAGTATAGCAGTAATACTGCTCTCTCCTGTACGCAACATCCCCAGGTATCCAGACCACTTCTCTGTCCATCATAGAAACAGAGGGTCCATCATCTGAGTCAGAATTTATGACATGGTATGTAATCTTACATGGATGTGTTTTTTTTTTTCCATATCACAGGCAAATTATATTAGAGCATCACATTTAAACTACACTATCAAATATTATGGGAGTTCAGAAGATAATGAACAACCTTTCCCTCCATCTGTGAACAATATTAGGACTGCTTCTAAAATCTAAAGGCAAAAAGCTCCAGTGCTGAATAATATGCATGGACTGCTTATATTTGTAGACAAAAACCAATGAAATGTGTTGAACTTTCTAGATGTATATTGGGTAGTGTGACAAGCAGTACAATTAGGACATCAGACATTGCATAAACTGCTTAATATATGCATTATTTTGGTTACTATATCTGAAAAGTTTCTAAATGGCATCCTTTATAGTCAGAAAATCACATGAAAGATGATGTCTGACTTTGCAATGTAGCAATGAAATAAATTATATTTATTCCTAAATTCCCTAAGAAGGCTGCAAAAATGCTAAAAAAATAGTATGCTGCCCAGGTGGTAAGTCATAAGTCATCCTCACCTTACATGTAAAGTATCTGCAGTAGTTTCATGACCCAAACGCAAGTACACAATACAATGAACGTAGTTATTCCTAATGGATTTCTGAAAGGATAATATTATGTGGACAGCATGATTTTGACCCTCTGTCTTACATGTATTCATTGCATGCATTTTGTAATGTAATAATATGCCATCTAGCATGACATACTCTGCAATTCAATCAGAGCTCCTCTACTTTTGGTGGTCTGATCCCAGTGCCAGTGTCTGTATAATAACATATTTGTGAAACAGGATTTATTGAGTGTTTGCCCACAATACTGAAAAGGGTAATGACAAGATAACCAGCTCAGCAAACTGGCATGACAAGATAACCAGCTCAGCAAACTGGCATGACAAGATAACCAGCTCAGCAAACTGGCATGACAAGATAACCAGCTCAGCAAACTGGCATGACAAGATAACCAGCTCAGCAAACTGGCATGACAAGATAACCAGCTCAGCAAACTGGCATATCTGTGCACCGTGTATGTATTCTAATGATATACTCATGCATTACCATTTAAGGAAACCATCTATTTGCTTCAGGATTCACATACTATTGTTTAAGCACATCCCATGTGTACATCATCAAAAGCATTCATCTACATCTTGTGCTCGTAATTAGAGCTGCTACTCTTAACTCCTATTTCAACTGGTGTTAAGAAGAAAAGTCATACATTGCAGGCCCTAAAAATAAACAACAAACCCACCAGAAAACAACTATACGCAGCTAAAAAAAGTATACACCTCGGACATGATTTTAATATTTGATTTTTTAAACAAACATGATCAACTAGGTAGTAAGGAAATAGCATAACCAGCAGAGCTGACTGGAGTCAGGATAATTAAACTAAACCATATTAAAATGGATAAACGCATAACTAAATTATGAAATTAAGAAATCCTGCAATAACTTTCATTACCCACTGCTAAAATAATATTAAAAAAACTTACTTGACATCTCTAAAATGTTAAAAGAAATCACCTCAGGTCTAGATTAGAAAACCAACCACAAGTCAACCCAATCCTAAAAACCTTATAAAAACATGTTTGAAGCCATATACAATAGGCATGTTAAGCAGAGTGAGTAGATAACACATTCATTTCAAATTAATAGGAAGTGTTAATAAAATTTAAGAAAATCATAACTCTCAACTGGTCCAGGGTATTGGAGTTAATGAAGTCAACGAGCATTTGGGCAAGTGAGTTTGCACATGAGTAATTTATCCAGTCAGTGGATTGATAGTTAAAGTTGCCCAAACCATGGTGTTCAGATATATCTTGTTAGATTCAAGTAGATCCAAATAGGCAGAGTGGGTGTCCTGATTCATAGAAGGGGTCCTGTAGCTGGCATTGACTTGAATAGGTGTCCTACCAACAGTTAATTGCACCTGACATATCTCCAGGGAATCATGATGTCTGACCAATTTGGAGGTGTATTTATCTTTAATGTATATTGATATACCACCTCCTTTAGTTTTCATGCCTTTAGTTTGTGGTCTGAACATGTGGAAGGAGGTGTAGCTTGAAATGGATGGGGTTTTCTCCATAGCCTTGAACCAGGTCTCAGTGAATGTGCAAATGTCCATATCTTCCAAGGAGAGTACTGCTTCCAGTGTGTGCAGTTTTGTGTTAAGACTCTTAGCGTTTAGCAGCATGACCTTAAGGTTACTTTTAGATGGATTTTTTTTATGTCAGGAATTTTGTCCTTGACACACTGCCTAAAAAAAGCACTATGGGGGTCAAGAGCCTTGACCAGTAGCCGAAATCCCAGGGGTGCTGGACCATCTCTGGCAAAGCACTGAGGTCTGTCCATCATGCCATCTCAGGCTGACAGATACTGTATCCCCTTAGAATGATACCAGAAACTAAGCCAATTATTGAAGTCGGTCATTTTCTGTTTGTATTGAGGCATCATCCTAGGTGAAGGTAAAATGCTGCTTAAGGCTAGGGACATACCTGCCTGAGACACATAGCCCGAGAGCTCAGTCATGTCTCTCTCTTCATATAGTCCAGAAAGGTACATCTCAAGTCGTTCAAACCAACATGGACTATGACTGAGTCTTAACAGTACTGTTGTTGATAGACTTGATTGCATGTGTGATATGGTGGATCCTGGCACCTGACAGACAGCTGATTGTGACCTTCTCCTTATCCAGCCTGGTGAGAGGGACATCTGTGTGTCTCACTATAGAATCACCTATGACTAATATGTTTGATTTTGTGTTTAGCCTTAAGGGCTTGACAGATGAGACAGGTGTATGAGCTACTGTGTATGTTATGTTCTGCAGAGACGATATTATGTGTAGTGTGTTTGTGTTTGGGAGGTGTCTGGTGTTTAGGTATGTTTTGGGTGAGGACCTGCACATATATAGGTATGTGTGATGTGACTTTGGGTGGAGTAGGCGTAAAGGGTGTCTGTGAACATGAGGCAGTTACTAAACTGTCTCAAGATGCCCATGTTGACCATGCTGGCTGGAGAAACTGTGGGAAATTGTACGTCCATAGTGTTAGGTAAATTTATATGGTTAGTAAGAGAGGCTGCACTTAGGAATGGCTAGTAGGTGAGAGGTGTGTTGGCACCTCTGAGGCTAGGCTTAGTGTTCTACCTGACAGTAGAGCAAGGCCATAAAAATCCTCTGGAGGACCACAAGCAAAGTGGTAAGGGAAAATTTAACAAGTAAAATGTTTGTGACTATAACAACCAAACCACCAACGTTAACTACTGCTGTGCAGCAGTGCACGATGGTGCACTGCACACAAGCAAGCACAGATGTGGGGCTTAAATAAAACAAGAAATAACCCTTTTACCTCAAACTAGCCAATAAGGATGCACTCTCTGAGCTCTAGTCCAATCACCCTCAATTAGATGGGACCCAGACAGCACTCTCCTCTGATAAGGATGGCTTGAATTTGATGCACAGAAGTTACAAAACAGACCCAGAAACTGCAGAGTTGAACTGGGCTATGTTACAGCCAGATTAGTAGAGTATGCAGACAGTAGAAAGCAAATAAAAAGTAAAGGTGCAATATAAGAGCAAAAAACAGGCACTTCTAGTTAATTGGAAGTAATAGATGCCTCAGATCTTTCAGTATTTCAGTGAGGAGCTGGTTTTAGTTTTCAAGTGAAACAAGACCGGCTAGATTCAGTAAGACAGAATCTAGCCTATGCTAAAAAGTGCAGAGGTATTAGAAATTCTAAGTGCATAAAATCACAGTCACAACAGGAAAAAAAAAAAAACACTATAAATGAAGCAGCAGTTCAGCAGAATACTGTTTGATATAGTCAGGCTACTAACAAGCAGTGATACATGCGGCAGAACAAATGCAACTTAACACTTTTAAGCTTTTAAGAACATGCAATAAAACAAAATAAGGTAATGAAGTAGGAAAACACACCATACAGTAAGATACAGTAAAAGCAGCTGAAGAGTGTAATTTTTATTTTATTTTTTTTACAGAACTGAATAGCCAGAGACAGCCATTTGGAGATGGTGTCCTTTTTTTCTTGCATCAAAAAAAAGTTGATCATATTTTTTTGAAATCTTTAGTCCTGACCATGTAAAATCCTAATTATCTATTGACATCTAATGTGTGAAGAATTCTTTCATCTATTTTAGGGGCTCAGGAAAGAAAAATATTGAAGGTGAACGTCTAGTTTTAAATTAAGACAGAAACAACCATAAGCCTAAAGGAAAGGTTGCTTGTAAAGCTCATCCTGTATTTATGGTAGATCAAAAAGGGTTGAACAGACAAGAGAACTTGCAATTCAGAGACTTGTCTGGCAGAGGTCTCTGAATTCTTGCTGGAAATAAAACCAAGAATAAACTGTCAGCTGATTCAAATGGAGAAAAAGTTAAATTCTCCAAAACAAAATTAGATCCCAGGAAAGTCCACCACCTGTTTTATCGTAGCATAATATGTAATCCCTATTCAACAACCTGAATTAACCTGAAAAAAAGAAGAAAAGGGGGGATTCAGTGGAAGACGGGCAGAAATGGTCAAAAGGTGTACCCTGATAGACACGTACACAAGGTTTGACTTGAGCAATTCACATAGGTAGTGGAAAACAAGTGCAGCCTTTTGTAATACCTGCTCTAATTCCTCTGTGAAAATGTGTCTAAATGGGATCAATAACCTATCGTACACACAGTCAGATGGAGGCTGAGAATTTCGGGGTGGATGAGAGATCCCTTGTCTTGTGTGAGCAGGTCAGCTCTGTGAGGATGTTTTGCTAATTACCCTTGGCCAGATGTATGACAATGGAGAGATAATATCATATAGCTAGAAAGATAGTCACAAGAATTATATCTGGTAAGCCCTTCTTTGTCTTTAGTAGGACTTTGGGTTTCACAGGAAAGGGAGGAAAGCACAGAGGAACATTCCTATCCATGGCAAAGAAAATGAATGTTTTCCAGACCTTTTTGCAAGTTGCTATGGTAAAGAATTACTGTGTTCTGCTCTGACAGAATGTACATTGTCTGTAGACAAAGATTGTACAGAATTTCCAGTTTGCAGGCAACGAGGGCTAACCTGAAAAGAAGGCAGGATATTGTTCCCCCCTCATTTGTTTATATACCACATCACTGTGGTGTAATCTGTTAGCACTAACAGTGGTGTAGGAGTCCACAGCTGGCATAGATCTTTGAGAACTTTTATCAGGGCCATCATTTCTTTTTAGTTAATGTGTCTGTGCTTGACACGAGGTTATCAAATACCCTCGACTCCTTCAGATAATGTCACCCTGCAAAATCCAAGGTTTTGGGATGACTGACAATAGGTATGGGAAGAAAAAATGAGGGACTTGGATTTGTGGCACTTGATTTTCCCACCAAGTGAGATCTTTCTTGATAAAATTCAAAGTCAGGATAAAACAGGACTGATGCTGGATCCAAATGGATTTGAGAAATCATTAGATTTTCCTCATGTGGAGTCTGGCAAGTGGGATCATAAGGATAAATGAGGCCATGTAACCACATATTCCGAAGAATTCCTTTCTATAGTGTTTTTCTGATGAGCTAGGTCTAGGAACTGGTGATGGTAGAAAGATGTTTTTTTTGGGGGGGGGGGCACCATTGGACTGGTGCCTAAAAGGCAACCTAGAAAGACTAACCAGTGGGTAGGGACTATGCATAACTTTTCAAGATTTAACTCAAAACCTAGGTTGTGAGGCAGGTTCATGATAAAGTGAAGGGATGCCAGAGTGTCTTGGGCAGTAGGAGGTGGAATGAGTATTCATCAGAGAAGAGGTAAATATGAAACCCTTGAACTTTGTAGATGTCTATGACTAGAGACAGGCTTTTTGTAAAAACCCTTGGAGTGGTAAAGATACCAAAGGGTAAAGAACTAAATTGAAAATACAATCCCAATGCAGAGAGTCTTGGAATGAATATGTGGTCTTTATGAACAAAAATGTGAAGACAGGAATTTTTGAGGTCTAGATTGACCAAATGTCTTTGAGAATATAAGAGGAAAAAGAGTCTGTAATATGAGCATTGGGAATGTTGGTACTAGGAGAAAGGTATTCAGCTTTGAAAGGTCTAACATTAGTGTCCATGTGATTTCTTTTTCTGGGTACCAGAACATTTCTTGAATAGAAGTCTGTGCCTTATTGGAAAGCTAAACCAGACTCTATTGTTCCATGTGACAACATTTCTGATAGGATTTGGGGGAATAAATAAATCTGGCACTTTGAGGACAAAATTACCTCTGTATGAAACATAGGGAATATCCACTGAAATCAGAAATCAGACTGAAATCAGAGCAGATATGCTGGCAAGAAGTTGGGAAGCCAAAGTTGTGTGTCAAATCCCTAAGATGCCTATTTTCAAGAAAAAGTCTCAAGGAGTCAGTCTGTTCCTCACCATCTTTCAGGGTAAAGGAAATACAGATTTTACAAGAGCTAATAAAGAGAATGCATGCACTATGGGCCTCTTTGTAAGGGGCAGATGTATGAAAAAAAATGAAGATAATTTTTCGACAGAAAAAGGACGGATCCCCAACAGGGATACTTATCTGCCCAAATCTGAAGCAGAAGCCAACTGCGGGTCTATATAAGAACATCGAAATGTCATAATTTCAAATGTTCTAACATCGACCCCATTTCAGCGACCGCTGACAATATCGAACATGCAAAACAGCAAATTTTTTCCTAGGGAAAAAATTTGCTGTTCCTAAACACATACACACAACACAAGCACACCAAACAAACAGCAATCTACACACATACACCTAAAATCTTACAGCTAACCCTACACTAAACTGTACAAACACCACTAACTATCCACTTACCTTAACCCAAACCCTAATCCTAAGGTCCGTCACTATCGCACACTCACCTCACCCGCGCCCAAACCCTAACTCACCTAACCCTCACGTCCACACAATCGCACACTTACCTAACCCGCGCCCTAACCCTAATTCACCTAACCCACCCTAACCCTCATGTCCACACAATCACACACATACCTAACCCTAACTCACCTAACCTGTGCCCAATCATACACTTACCGGAACCCGACCCGTAACTTTCCACCACAGCTCTGAAAATAGCGAAATGACAGAAATGGACAACCAAATTCTTTCCCTAGGAAAAAATTTGTTTTTCTGTCAGTTTGCTATTTTCAGCATTTGCTGAATAGGGGTTGATATTAGAACATTCGAAATTGTGAGATTTCGATGTTGTAATATAGACCTGCCAACCGCTGCTATGCTGAGAGGAAGTTTGTGTAAGCATACATAAAGCAAGAAAGTTCTGATTTGTGGTGCATCTGTCTCTCTCTCTCTCTCTCTTATACCAGTATGCACTCTCATGCTGGGGAAGGGGGGAGTGAATGTATAATGTATATTTGAAAAGCATCTAAATCTTTGCAGACTAGTCAGATGTTCAATATCCTTGTCAGGTTACATCCTAAATAGATAGTCTACTGCAACAGTCATCCAATCACGAATATCAATAATTATGCAAAACTACAAAAAGAACAAGACGGGAAAAGAATAGTAAAAATATCAAAAACAGTGCCTTAAGTGTTGTTTGCATAGTAACTAAAGTTTTAAAGGAAATTTCTATCCTCCACTATAGCTAACCTCATCCTATAATTATTTTCCCTCTATAATATAATTTCGATGATATTTATTAGATAGTTTACACACCAACAAACAAGTAAATCCAAACACAAAAGGCGTACTCCAAACAGTGAAAACAATAAAATGCCTCTTTGTAAAAGTCAACAACTTTTAATTGTTTAACTACATGCTTTCATTCATTCCTACAGATACTGGAGCTTCATCAGTTAAAATACACATCATATCCATTTCCTTAAATACAAATGTTGGCACTAAAAACATTAAAGTGCCACATGCCATAAAACAGAAATCAAAAAAGGTTCCTTATAATACACTAAACATACTGTTCATAAATGTAAAGTGTTTAAAAAACTTATAATGAAATATTAAATATTAAAACTTAGTAAAATATGCATTTTATATACAAAATACTCATAAATTGGCTTTTTTTCCAAGCAACACCCAATGGAAATCATATAATTAATTTCAGGAGTAAAAGTAACATTAAGAACAATCTGCCAATAAACTTCATTTTCCTCTAATTAAAAAAAAAAAAAAAAAAAAAAAAATCACTGCCCCTAACTGGGCGGACAACATTTTCCAGTACAGTGATAGAAAATTTTCTAAAATCATCGTATTGTATGGAATGTTTGTATCAAGCATGCTTAGTATCTTTGTATGAATTGCATGCATATGCTGATAAATTCTAATCTTTAATGGGCCTTCAGTTTTTCAGCACATAAGATGCAGGACAGGTAGCCCATAAAGCTAAATATACAACGCCTCTTGTGTTGCAATCATAACTGCACTTGAGGGAAATCCATCTAGAAAAGCAGGAGTGGAAAAGTGGGTACCTTGAAGAATATAACTACCTTGTTTACATGCCCCACAATGCCTCATGCCCACATTCCTGGTAGACGTTGCCACTCTAGATTGAGTCATGTCAAAAACTGTTTTCAAATTAAAACTATTTTTATATACAAATCTAGGGCTCAAACTCAATTTACCTAGCAGGTTAAATGCACCAAAAGTTGTAGTCTAATGGCCACTAATTTTCTTCATCAAATAAAATTTATCTTCCTGAATATTTTTAGCAATTAATATATAGTATTTATTTTACATAAAACACAATTATATGAGGTATATTTTTGTGACCAAGGCTTACAGCTGGAATTAATTTCATTTGGCAATGCGCAATGGATTACCCATTAACATGGACTAATAGAAGCAGGCTGTTTGAATTTGTGGTGTATAAGGATAAGTGTTGACTGTGACAAATATGACTCCAGTTTGATTAGCAGCTCTGCTGCAGGAGAAGCTATCTGGGGAGTGGAAAGAGTAATGAGGAATTTGTGTTCACCGCTTTCTTAGGTGTGGGAAGCAGCATGTCTTTGTGGCACACATTTCCGTCTGCAATCTCTGGTGAAAAGCAGATGCCTAACAGGAGACATCTGCTTATGGATAGTCAGGGTTGTTGAGAGGTTACATTACCCACGTGAATGACTTAAGTCCATTACACACGTATACCTGTGGACAGTAGTAGATAAGGCAGCATGAAAGAAGGTATGGATTATTGCAAAAATCCAGCATGGTTGACTGGATGAGGGCTGCACCATGACTGGCATTCTAACTGCTGGAAGATAAACAGTCAAACATAATAATGACAACATGCTCAGATGAATGAAAAGCACAGGACAGAAAATGTATTAAAAGAAAAAAACAAACAAAAAATGTTGATGCTGGTTGCAAATAGGCATCTTTATAAAGTGCAAAGGTCAAGATGGTGTTGGCAATGCTGAGGCTAGACAGTTGTTAGTGTATATTCTCTGTTTTAACGAGTGGGATAACTCGTGTAATGACATTCTAATATTTGAATTTAGTAGACAGTACTTTCATAGCAGAAATCATATGCTTATAGTCTCTTCACATCTGTACATGTTGCAGCTGCATTCCCTCTCATGGAAACACTTACCTGAAAGAGATCATGCATTTCTTATGTTGTGATACTGCTGCTACTGCTCGACCAAAAATCTGCCAATACCTGCCATTTCTAGCCCTTCTGCTCTCCAACATGAATATTATAAGGGAATTCTGAACAAAAAATACTTTGGTCCTTAGTCATAGGTAACCCAGCAGATATGGGTAGCAACTTGCATTCTCTAGTCCAGAAGTTCACACTGTAAGTTGCAACTGTTCAAAATGAATAGCCGCACTCATTTTAAATCTACACACTGCTATGCACAACCCAATGATAGCATAACAGTGGATGTCTGCACTTACAGTACAAGCCATTAACAAAAAAAGTAAAAATAAAAACAGGTAATAATATCGAAAACTCAAGTGACCCAAAGCCAAGTGATGGAGTTGGCTTTCTCTGATATATATATATATTTTTAACTTCTTGTCAGGATTTGAGTGAAAACAGTGTTGCTGCATTTTAATTAAACAACTTACTGCTGCCTGCCAAAACACATTGTCTCAGACTTTGAGAGAATGGCAACTAGTATTCCACTGAGTCCTCTTAATGGAAAATGAGAAGGGAATTAACCAAGAGTACAATGTTTGTCCACTTCTAAATGTGCTACTTTTAATGGCACTTAGCTCACATTTGTGTCCTCTGTCTCCAAATCATGTAGAGTTGCCTTTGCAGACTATTCAACATATGGGGGGGGGGGAGTAACGTATCAAAGGCACCAATACTATAGCTAAAAAGGTCACAAAGTGATTGAAGATAGAATGGGTGTGTTGGTCTCTATGCCTACTATCGTATAGCAACCTATAACTTGCAGGGAGGCATGATGGCAAAGGGGATTGCCAGTACTCATGACAGGTCTGACAGCAAATTAACAAAAAGCGTGGGAAGGAACTTCCATCAATACCAGGATTTACACTGAACGTTTGTAAAGAAACAAAATCAGAACAAGAATATCTTCAAAAAAAAAGCTGGGACATTTGTAAGATATGGTGGTAGCAGCTTTCATCTTCTTTTGTATGTATCTCACTAAGCACCAAAAATGAGCTTGACAGACCTAAGCATTTCTTCACCTAAAAGAATTCAGGTCGTAGACTAATTAGCTACCCCCACATTCTAAAAGACCTATCACTTTACTTAGTCTTGTATAGGTTCTTGCTGGGTGACCCATGCTTCAATTTCCATAATATGAATGACCATGCACTCTTTGAATTCCTTCACTTAAACAGAAATAGTGGTAAAGGAAGCACATCAAACACTTGCTCTAGAAGCTTAACTCTGTACTGACATAATAATTCCTAAACAAGCATAGATTCCATTTATAGAATAGGTTTCTCTTACATAAAAATCATAGGTTCCTTGGCAACCTTTAAAACTCCATTCGTCATCATATGTGTTCACTTTGTACATGTGGGGAATATTTATTTACTATGGGACACAATTAATCCCCCACCAATATTTGATAATATGGCTTTGCTTCTTGATGGTCTCTTTGACTGTAAACACAGTAAGAACCTATAAACGTATGAATCAATGCAACCGCCCTATTCACCTGGTCTTGAAATGGCAACAGGGAAAGAGACAGATGTTGATTTGTTTTACTAATGAAATCTCCATTTACTTGCAGTTTTGCCTTAATACTTCTGAGTGTCATAATAGTAACTGCCTTCTTTATTAGCGGTAATAAATGCAATTAGACATTTTCAATATGCATGGTTTTACCTCTTGCTTTAGTATTTGCCAGTAAAAATTTCAGTTTACCAGTATGAAAGTCTACATAGGAGAACATGATTTAAAAGTCCTTCTGGGTACTTTAAAAGCTTAAAATGCAGAAAATATTTTTCATCTTTTCCACTGTATAGTCCATCAGTAAGGATTCATCTTATTTTCTATATGTAAAATCATATGCTTGTCTGTATTTTAGTTTGTAAAAAAGCAGTATGGCATCCCATATAATGTCCATGGTCACAATGGTTAAGCTTTGTAAAGGGTAGCAAAGGTAAAGACATTCATGCTTAGTTGCTACCTCAGGAAAGCTATTTTTATAATTTAAAATACATCATATATAAACTGGAAAGCCTTGAAGGGTTCCATTAAGGCAGTGCAATCATTCCTTCCTTAAATATGCCTGGAAAACATTATAAAGCAGAAATGTTTTTCATGTACACACTTTGAGCAGCTTTATAATGTAGCTTGTATAGCATAAAAGATTTTTGCAATCTTTTTTTAAAAACACGCTTTTAGACATTTTGTAGCATGTATCATTTGTTTTCTTTTTTCAATAAAAACTTAATTCTGATGTAATTTTAAAGAAATTAAAGCTTTCCAAATCAATAGCATTTACCAGTGTACACAGAAAAGAATTAAAGATTTATAAATAAGTGAGTCCTCTTTAAATGAAAATTAAAGAAGAAAAATAAAAGATATGCATATTTTAATTGTCAGTCATGAAAATCATCTTGCACATTGCATTTCATGGATCCAGGAAGAGGAAAGTTTACATACAAAATAAAAATATGACATGTTCTCAGCATACTCATCCACTAAAATCTCTTTTGCACATCATATTTTAGCAATAACCATGGATAACACACTTCAAAAAGTAGACGTAGTAGTAAGCTGAACAAAATTAAAATGCTTTTTTTTAAACATATAATTAAAGTATACTTCCAAAGCCATATTCTGATGCAGCTTCTTTTTATACTATGGAGTATTATAAATAAGAGAGTTTAATGCCTACTTTAAAAAGTAAAAATATATAAATGGGTGAAAAAAGGGTATCAGTTTGTGTAAAGCACTATAATTATACCATGCATTCGTGCAGCTTTCAACACACATGAATATTAAACTGAATTTTTTAAGCATAAACAGTGATATGGGGTAAATAAATATTTACATAAATGGGACATGATAGTAGCAGGCCTGCTGGGCCTTTGGCTTCTGTTGTTTCTCTGTGATCATTATCATTTCATGTTATTAAGTATGACTGCCTCAAGTTAGGCAAAGATAATCATGCGAGTCTTATAAACAGCACAGAACTTAGAAAAATGCATTAGTGGGAAACATTCTTGACAAGTGCATTTGTACACAAGTCCAGACTCAAATAAATTGTTGAACAATTCTCACTGTGTATGCAAATGTAAAGCTTTTACCAATAATGCTTTCAAATTCCTGCCAAGTTGAAGTGTCAACACCACTAGAGCAGAAGCTACTGAAGGCATGTTAATTTTTCTAATCTCACATTAGCACTGGAACAGAAGTAGAACAAAAAATAATATATTAAAAAAATGAGCAGGTATCTTTGGCTTGGCAACTTGACTAGGTTACAGAGTAATTATTTGAAGTCTGTTGGCTACTTACAAGAACATGTAAAAACAAACAGCATAGCAGCTTAAAAGCTACACCAAGTATTTATAAAAACAGATCGGTCTAACTGTGCATATTAATTAAAATCATAACAATGCTGGCCAGATACTTGCATACATCTCATTCATGGCAAAGAAAAGATTCTGAAATATTTTAATATCTCCATAGTATGTGTGATGCTAAGTACTTGCAACATACCCAAGAGCAAAACAGTCTTAGGATTTCAGCTCCTAACAGGAACATTTACTGCTTCACAACACAGTTTCCGCATATGTGGCTGCTTGTGTACAGCTAAAGAATTATCGACTGCAACCCAGAAGCATGTGCATATGTAGCCCAAGACTTAATATTGACTGGTTGAGAAATGTGCTTGATAAGCTTTGTGAGAATATATTGGCCAGTAGGAAATGATTCCTCACTACTTTGTACAGCAGTCAGTCAGCTGTTTCTTCAGGATCATTTCTGCCATTCTCAGAATTTCAGGAAACCTGTAATAAGGAGTGTTCACCTTATCCACCATTTGGAGTGGGGTTAACACTGTTCAGTTTTGAAAACCATCCATTGAATGGATTAAGCTAACTTTTTTTAAAACAAACTCAAAGCTCTGAGCATTCACAGTACTGCACTGAGAAACAAGGAAATCGACTATTATTATGAAATAAAAAAAATCCAGTTTCATTGTGGGTTTTTTCTGCCATAACAGGGAAAATTGAAAAAAAGACAAAGGTAAAAACATGGCCGTCATTGAAATGCCTAACTCAGAGGCTCAGTAGTGGTGAGAGAATTTACTCCTGCTAAGAAAATTCACATATCTTTTCTCATGTCAGAACAAAAAAGTTCTGCCCTATGTGCATTGCTTACTAAGATATTTACAGAAATATGAAGAATTATGTTTGTTGGTACAATTACAAATATAAATAATCCTGAATGTCTCTCAAGATGTGCAACTTGGTTTGCAAATATTCATGACCGTTTTCTTCAGCATAATCTAAGGCTTCATCTAATGCCATGCAATAGTAAGTCACCCAGTTTTAGAAATATTAAGTATATATGGACGTGTTTCATATTTCCATAGTTACTAACAAATAACTATCAATATCTTCAGTATACTGTATTGCAATTGCACATTGTCAAAGTACTTTTCTTTCTCCCACCAGGGCATTTCACACTATGCCCCTCAATAACATGCAAGTCTCTCAGTTATGAAAATATGAATGCAAATATAAAAGTATGAATAATAAATGAAAATCAGTCATTAATGTCTCCATGACAGAACATCTGAGACTAACAATCTTACTATCATGTTCTTAATTACACCTTTCACTTTCTAATACTGCCTATTATTAATTTGTGACTCATTTAATTAAGGATGGCAGACCCCAAAAAATTTCTGAATGACAGAAGGAATTATGGATGTTAACGTGAATAATACAAAAAGGCGCTATAGGTTTGAATGAGTTAAGTGGAGTCTGGGCATAGAATTTTGGAGAGAGAAGGAAACAGCCATTTGCATACAGTGACTTATGGGTAGCAATTTGTCATGCAGGACTTTCAGTTGTGAGGAGATGGTGCTATATAGAAAGGCTTCATTTGCAGTTTTACACGATTTCGGTAAACAAGTACAATCATCTCAGTTTTCCTCAATGGATAGTTATTGTCTGATAGACAGAATTTCTTAGCCATGTTTTGGTTGTAAAAGATTGTCTGTGGATGTTGTATGGATTATCTAGGGCAGGGGTGTCCAACCTTTTGTCTTGCTGGGGCCGCATTGAGTGAAAAGAAATGGTCTTGGGGCCGCATATAAAATATATCATATAGTTAATACCTTCGCTACCACGGGAGACAAAACTCGACCTCCTGGCTATACTGTAGGTACATTTGAACAATGAATAAATGTAATAAATGACTAATATTTGCCTTAAAATTCTAATTCTTGTTCTAATTCTAATTCTCTAATCTAATAGTTAACTCTAGCATCTTAGTTAATATATATTTTTTTTACAAATAAACAGATATTCAATACAGCACAAGCAATTATCACTGGGAAAACCACTCCAGCAGTCCAACTACATAAAATGTCAACATTAGCAGTCCTACAATACTATAATCCACAAAAATAAGCCAATAAATTTTCAATAAAGTAAAGAATTCACATTACTAACTTAATAAAACAATTCTGAATAAGCTACAAGAGGGTCTTACCCAAACAAATAACTGGTGCCAGAAACATGGCCTCAAGCTAAATGCCAAAAAATGTATCGTCATCCCCTTTGAGGAGAGTGATGTCCCGACAGATTATCACATTAATAAGAATGTTGTAAGCACACAATCAGTCGTGAGGTGCTTGGGCACCCACGTTGATAGAAACCTGACATTTGACCACCAAGTTGTCCCCATTGTACGGAAAGCTTTTTACATTGCCCACTTCATTAGTAAGGGTATCTCATCCAGGGACAAGGAGGTCATAACATCCCTGTATTCTTCCTTTACAAGAGCCATTATTGAGTGCAATGCCCCTTTTGGCATGTGCCTCAGCAAAACACCCTGCCAAAAGAAAGACTATAACCATTTCTGACAAAAAAGGTCAAAGGACTAAGTTCACTTAGTTATCCAAACAGACTAAAAAGCTTCTTGCTTCCCTTTGTCTCTCACTGGCAGTGGCCCCTATAAATTTCATCACTTTTTGCTTTCCAAGCTAAGAAATATCCTGCTTTAAGAGACTTCCTCTACCTCAGAAATACTGGCTATATTTAAAACGCTCACTACAAAGATCACAGCCTTCACTGCAACATAAACACGCCACTTTGTATGGACAGGTTCTTGACACAAAAACCTTCAACTTCTGTAAAAAGCTCCTCTCATTATCAAACAATGTAGTTCAGCAACACAACAACTGGATGGATGGATAGTCATAAATGCACTCCTTGAGTATATAGCATAGCCTTCATCAATCCTGATGGAAAATCCACATACTAACCTTTCCTAGCTGGATGGCTAAGATCTAATATCGGTTACTCAAGTCTACTTGCCCAAGAAGAGGGGCCTATTTAACTAAGAATTCCATTTGCAAAAATATATTCAGTATGCATATTAAATCTCTCTCTCTCTCTCTCACTCACACACACACACACACACACACAAGGAGCCCCTACTTGTAAAATAGACAACCTCAATAATCACATGACACACACTCACTGAATGAAATTGTCTGGAAGTCAAAATATCTCAAAAAAAATCAAAATAGAGATGGATTCATCCAAGCAATTTCCCACCACCAAAAGGATCATCAATAAATCAACAAACTGTTCAGCAAAAAGTAAATCAATAAGAAATCCATAAACTCTCTAAGATCATATTACATACTGGAGTAAACATATAACTTCCCTCCAGTCTAAAGCCATTTGAAATTCAGGCATTTTAATTTGTGCAGAAGTTATTCACAGACTGACAGTTTACTGAGCTGTAATGCTGACCTTCGATTTTGAAAAAAAAAAAACAAATTCCCAGACTTTGTCAATAGCTCAACGTGCAGAGAGGATTATTTTTTATTTATTATTTATTTATTTATTTTTAGAAAACATCTTTAAAACTGTTAAATTGATTACACACAAAGAAACACAGAAAAGTTATTGTGATAAGTAAACCACAGACTACTGCAAGAAATCAAAGTCACATTAACACTCTATGCTTACGTCCGAAGTCACATTAACACTCTATGTTTACGTCCGAACCAATGAAGCATACCTGTCAATTCCAAAAGAATTAAAGTAACTTAATATGAAAGTGAAAAAAAACAGGAAAAGGATCTCCAAACAGCCGCAAGCAAGATAATTCTTTAACATTAGACAGTTTATTACAACTCCACACATTTTTGTTACCCTTCTAAAGTAACTTCTTCAGAAATAACACAAATCAACCACAATGTTGCAGTTTTTTTTTTTTTAAAAGGCCACTACCCAATATCATGTGGTTACATCGGCCAATCAATGAACATAAAAAAATAGAAAATTTTTAAAAAGACAAGCTCAAGGATGAGTCACAAAACTTAAAAAACTTAATACTCACTCAGAAATGCCAACAGTATGAAAACTCATTCATAATAAACTTAACGAAAATATATAAATCATAATACAATTTAAAAACAGCAATTAAAAGACACTAAATATACGAATAACTCGTATATGAAGCCATGTGGGAAACTAATGTATTAATGGTGATACATACACTGACTCAGAAAAAGACAGTGTATATTATAGCAATAACCCACGCCTGGGTGTGGGTAATGCTGGATTTACCCACGGTTGGCGTGGTTTGGTCCTGAGGGCGAAGCCCGAGGGACCAAACAAAGACAACCGTGGGTAAATCCAGCATTACCCACACCCAGAAGTGGGTTATTGCTATTATACAATGCCATTATTTAAGAAAATAAATAATTACTTTTCTTAAATAATGGCATTGTATAATGCCTATTTGCTGCCCTTCCGCAGCTGTCTGGTGTTCATGGCAGTTCTGATGTACTGCGCATGCCTACGCAGTACATCAGAGCTGTGGGCAAAAGCAATGGAGAACGCAAGTTCTCTGTTGCTTTTTACTGTCTCGCTATGTTAAATGGGTTTAACATAGCGAGACAGCTTTAAAATAAGCAACGGAGATCTCCGTTGCTTATTTTAAAGCTGTCTCGCTATGTTAAACTCATTTAACATAGCGAGACAGGTTTTAAAAAAAAAAAGCAACGGAGATCGCAAGATCTCCGTTGCTTTTTACACACTGTGTCACTATGTTAAAGGAGTTTAACATAGCGAGACAGCTTTAAAAAAAGCAACGGAGATCTCCGTTGCTTTTTTTAAATCTGTGTCGCTATGTTAAACTCTTTTAACATAGCGAGACAGTGTTTTATACTAACGGGAAAAGTCCGGGCGACCGGACCTTTTTCCGTTAGTATATTGAGGGATTTACAACGGGCACGCTGGTTGGGCTGGCCAATCAGCGTGCACGTTTTTAGGGTAGGCATTGTATAATACATTAGTTATTAAAATCACGTATAAGACACATAAAATAACTAATATGCTAACCAAATTTATACCTTAAATGTTGTATTTTTGATGTTAATTAAATAAAAATGACAACAACAAATTAGTGTGTCAATTCATCTCATAAAACTTTTCAGTTTCAGTAGGCAAGCAATATTACAGTTATCGTTTAGACCAGGATAGGTGAAAGCATTCAATGCTAGCTGCCATTCTAATTCTTGGGCCTCAAGAAGTAAAGAATTAGGACCCCCTCTAATGTCATGTGAAAGTTGATCTATTGCTTGAAAATGAAATGTATGACCAGCATTCAAATGAATGTGTTTAGCAAGAGCATTTTCATTTTTATTTTTAGTTATAGCATAAATATGTTCGTAGATTCTTTCACAATACTTCCGGTCAGTTTTACCAATGTAAAATGCCAGACAGTTTTTACAGCTTGCTAAATAAATAATGCATTTAGAATCACAGTTTAGTTTATGTGTAATAAAATACCTACTATTTTCTCCTACCTCAAATTAACTCCCTATTCTAATGAACTTGCACATTTTACAAGCTCTACAAGTAAAGGTGCCATTAGATCTTGTGTTATGTCTGATATTTTTACTTTCAAGTAAACTTTTCAAGTTGGCACCTCTCCTGTAAACAATTGTAGGGTGAAAACCAATTCTCTAAATTAAGAAATTGTCCTTGTGTAGAAAATACGAGTTCTTTTATAAAATTAGTTTAACCTGGTTGCTATCATTATTAAAGGTAGTAATAAAACATGTGTTGTAAGAGTGACGCTGGTTACTTTGACTAACCATAACTGTATTTTTTCCGGGAGACGTCATGTCATTATTAGTAGTAAGAATCTGAGGGTCATTATTTACTACAGAGGTTGGAAAGGCCTCAGAAAGTTCAGTATGACTGAAATCTATTGAGGTTAATAGTGGAGTGAAAATTCCACTATTACGTTTGTATTTTATTTCCTCAAATAATTATTCTATTAAGGGGATAGGATAACCCGATTGGAAAACATGTCTTTCAATAAGTGACATTCAACTAAAAAGTCAACGTCAAGTGAGCACATTCTTGCAGCCCTGATAAGTTGACCTTTGATTATAGATTGTTTCTGTCTATAAGGGTGCGCAAAGAGTTACAGTAAAAGGGTTTCCTATAAATAGTAGAACAAAACCTCTTGTTAACAAGGTCTTTAGTAAGTTTGACATCCAAGTAGTCTATAAAGACCGTATCAAATTTATAAGTGAACTGAAAAAACGAAGTAGTAGAATTAAAATAATCTAGAAGTGATGCAGCTTCGTTCACATTACCTCAAAAGTCAATGAAGATGTCATCTAAAAATCTTGTGTAGTACACCAGAGATTTTGTAATTTCAGGTTTATCTTTACTTCTTTACTTCTTGAGGCCCGAGAATTAGAATGGCAGCTAGCATTGAATGCTTTCACCTATCCTGGTCTAAACGATAACTGTAATATTGCTTGCCTACTGAAACTGAAAAGTTTTATGAGATGAATTGACACACTAATTTGTTGTTGTCATTTTTATTTAATTAACATCAAAAATACAACATTTAAGGTATAAATTTGGTTAGCATATTAGTTATTTTATGTGTCTTATACGTGATTTTAATAACTAATGTAATATACACTGTCTTTCTGAGTCAGTGTATGTATCACCATTAATACATTAGTTTCCCACATGGTTTCATATATGAGTTATTTGTATATTTAGTGTCTTTTAATTGCTGTTTTTAAATTGTATTATGATTTATATGTTTTCGTTAAGTTTATCATGAATGAGTTTTCATACAGTTGGCATTTCTGAATGAGTATTAAGTTTTTTAAGTTTTGTGACTCATACTTAAGCTTGTCTTTTTAAAAATTTTCTATTGTTTTATGTTCATTGATTGTCCGATGTAACCACATGATATTGGGTAGCGGCCTTTTGAAAAACAAACTGCAACATTGTGGTTGATTTGTGTTATTTCTGAAGAAGTTACTCTAGAAGGGTGATGAAAACGTGTGGAGTTGTAATAAACTAACGTTAAAGAAGTTTCTTGCTTGCGGCTGTTTGGACATCATTTTCCTGTTTTTTTTCACTTGTTTGCTCATCTTGCCTTTTCTGTTAGCTTAATACGAAAGTTATTTGCAAGGTTACATGGTAGTTTATATTGGAAATAAGCAGAGATATTAAAAAGGCTCTGTTTCTCATAATTATGCTGAAAAGTCTTCCAAGGTAAATACAACCTTCTGATTTAGTATGGAATCATACCTCTCAACCTTAGGGCAAGAAATCTGGACAAAGCGAAAAATAAAAGTTGGACACAGTCCCCAAAATAGTTGTGCATCACAGACACCATTGAAACAACTGTAGCTGCAAACATTATACATCACTTATAATCTTTCTATCCCATCATTGTCAGTTAAGCATTATATGGCTCATTCAGTCCTGCCTTCTTTTGCAACAAAGAAAACCACGCTTTGAAATGACAAATGCATTAAAAATAATAAATAAAACACATTGCATCAACATCCTGCAACTTCCTACCTGCAAACAACCACAAAGCTTTCACTGAAACTAGGGCTGCTTATTTCAGCAGAATGACAGCACTCCCTAATTAAGTCTAATTGTATACAATCTACCAGGATCTGGACTACCTGAAATAAATTAAATTATGGCCTGTAAATTGCAAGTGCACTTTGTTTAATTAAACTGTATTTCTAAGCCCACTTACTGTATTTTTTTTTCAGTAACAAACTGACCATTTCCAGGTCACTTTACAAGACATTGGCAGTGGTAGACTTGGCATCCTTCAGAACTTCACAGGCCCATGCTCATACTGCTAGCATTGCCCATTAAATGTAAATAACCATCCACTGCAAATGGCAAGAAGTTATGTCTTAAAAAATCTACTTTTGGCATGCCTAGTACCCAAGTATCAGGTTTTGAATCAAAGAAACATTCTCCACAGTCTGTAAGTCTCTGTCTTTAATAATCATCTACTGTTGCAGCACTCCCCAACACATAAGCACACACATAAACACTAAAACCCCCAACATTTAAAAAATGACATTGTGCCCACCTGTTTTTCCAGTATTGATGATCCACCAAAGCTATGCTTACTGTTGCCCAATCTACCACTGCTTAGAACCCACCAATGACAAAACAGTACTGGGTGCTTTTTTGTTTGTCAGAAACAATAGTTCAACTTTATATGCTACAGTCCCACATAGTCAATCCACTACTGACCCATTAACCCTAGGCTGCTGTCCCATTCTTACTCCATGGAACTGCATCCCCTTGGATGACTACTTTTATTTCCTAAGCAAAAGACACAAATTGGAAGATGAGACAAAAATCCAGACATTCTTCAAAAATCCATACAGTTGAGAGGTATGATTTCATATTCAATACAGCACTCTCCCTGTCAGAAAAGTTGCAATTTAATGAAAGTGTACTTTTAATGTACGATGTATTTGTGAGCTAAACTTATTTGTGTTCAGTAGGTAGAGTGATTGTCATTAGCCTCTTTGCGCATGTGTCTCTCTCTCTCTCTCTCTGTCATGGACACACACACACACACACACACACACACACACACACACACACACACACACACAGAGAGAAACACAGACACACAAACTCTTCTACTTCACGCACACAAGCATTCTGCTTTCATGCATGCACTCACTCACTCATTCACTCACTCCGTACTTACTTATTAAGACAGGTAAGTGCTGTTCCATTCAAAGGGAATGGCAGCAAATCCATACACAAGTCCCTCTTTAGTGAGAACACACACACACTGATTCTTCACAGAAAAATAATGGCGTAAACACACTGACCCTTTTTTGGCGGAAAAATAAAACTAGAAGGGTGCTTTGGCACATGTGTACACCAATGTTAGAGTTACAGGTCACGGGAGCGAAAAACACAAAACAAAAAAAAGTGTTTTGTGGCATGTGTACATCAATGTTGCAGTTAGAGGTCGAGGGCCGCACGGAAGAGCTCTGAGGGCCGCAGGTTGGACATGCCTTATCTAGGGGCTAACTACACAGAAAAGGATTGTTGTTAGTAGCATTCTTTGTACAGTAAAGTGGACTACAGAAAAATAAACAGAAAAAGTGGGTAGTTCTATAGGTGAAATATTTGAGCAAAAGGCAGCTGCATGGGTAGTTACAGCTAAGGCAGTTTCTGAATTGTGTTACATAACATGGGTAGAGTGAATATATGGACAGGCATGATGGTGACAATGTTAGGCAGGGGAGGAATGGTCTGGGGGTTATCTTAATGTGAAGAATATCATGGTGTCATGAAGAAGTGTTGCTTAGAGTTCATTGAGAGTTGCTGCAGTATCACTGGTGGGTTGAGGGCTGGACAGTGACTGGCCAAGGTGAGCATGTTTTGGTTGAGTATCAGTGGTAGTAGTGTTCAGTGCACAGAAGTAGCCCCATTCATCAGGACTCGGGCATGCACGTTATGCCTCACTGATGAGCTTTTTGTCAGGGGAAGGTTTGTCGGCCATTGATCTAGTGCCATCAACATGTCCAGGAAGGCTTAGGTGCAGTTGTTGCATTAGTGTGCGCACCACCAGCATTGTGCCTCAGGCTCATTATCAGGAGAAAGACTTAGATATATTAGGACCTTGGTGATGCCAACTATGAAGAACGTTACTGCTATTTTGCTGGGAACAGTACAGGCAGTGACAGTATATGCAAGTTAAGTAGCAGCTTAAACTACAAGTCTCAGTCATTTGAGTCTGCAACTTCAGTGCATAACACAAATTAAATAATAATGAGAAAAAAAGCTCATCAAGTCTTCATTTTTAATAAGCCTACTCTAATCCATCATTAGCCCACCCTTCCTTGTTTCCGCAATAATGGCTTGAGTGCTCAGTACAGGTCCTGCAGTAATGGCATCTGTTCTTGTAAATGGACAGCGCAGTGGTAATGCTGTCACCTCACAGCAAGAGGTACCCTGGTTCTATTCTTGGCTGGGGTGCCTTCTGTGTGGAGTCTGCATGTCCTCCCTGCGTTCATGTGGGTTTCCTCTGGGTGCTCCAGTTTCCTCCCACATTACAAAGACTTGCATCTGGAGCATTTCTCCTCCGGCCTCCACTGAAAATTGGCTTTGTTCCAAGTCGGACTTTCCTGGTTAACAAATGTTAAAAAATAAAAAAATATGTTGTGATGTGCGTTAAAAAATAAATCAAATAATAATACAGCTTTGGTACTGATTTGTGATTGTATGATATTCAAACAAGGAACGGAAATTTTGTTTAAGGTTTGTTTGTGTGAGTTTACTGTTGAGATAGGTAGGCTTAGACACAAGGGTCAATTTTCAGTTATGACCTTTATGTAATTAACTTAATATGCAGTTAGAGATGATGCATCACACAACGTTAGAAATTACATTTGTGTTCATTGATAATTTAACATAAGTATACCAAATTTACAGGTAATTTCAAAGCTGTATAGGCTTTGATAAACTGCATAATCAACCATCATGTTGTCTTTATTATCTGCAATAAAATAAATCAAAACAAATAACATAAAAATACAATTCACTTCCATTTAGGTTGCTTCTGTTACTCACTGGATCCTGCCATACTGCAAACATATTCTAACTCCTCAACTTATTTTTATTTAACAATTCTGCCACTCATGTTCTCAGTACAGGTAGTTCTTTTATGTAAACTGTTTGTGTTGAACATAGTATTATGTGAGTATACCTGCTGGTATAATGCTTAAAGTCTTTGCCTGTCATGCATAAGGTAGGTATGAGGTTTGATTCTGACCTTTGACCAGTGCCTGTCCATGTTCTCCTTTTGTCTCTGTGGTTTTCTCCCACCTCCAAAAACATGTTGAGTGTTTCCATCTCAAACTCACCAAAGAATAGAGCTGTAGGCAGTGGCACAAACTCTACACGGTGCCCTATGGGGGAAGTGTTTTATAAACCAAGCACTTTGGGCATCTGCTGTAATGCATAGTATCCTCATGACAGGAAAACATGAATCACAGACTAAGCATCGTGGCAGGGTCAGCCACTCAGTGGTGCAAAATATGGCCCTAGGTGATTTGATCATGTAGACTAATGCCATCAAAATGGGCATGTTTATTTGCTTGTGATAAATGGGTTGTGGACCCAGCCTACTCCGACATATGCCAGTGACCCATGCTAATAGTGGGAGGGGTGTATGCGTCACTATTGGCTAGTGTATAACTGCCATAGAGCCCAGCAACCCCAAGTAAGCTACTGGCTGACTAGTGTCCATTTGCTCAGCTTGGGTTATTTGGTTCATAGCTTCATAGGTGTGTAATAGGCTAATGGCCCTGGAGCCTTTACAAGCCTAGCCCATAGGATTACCCTGGCATCCTGCCACCCAACCTTCGTTCCCAGTGCCTCTGTCGAGTAGAGCCACTGGAGTGATCCCTGGGGTGAAATTTCTATTTCCCAGCCACTCATCAAGATTCCTCTTGAATAGGGCCAGTGAGGTGCTCTGCCTAACATGTATGGGAAGTCTATTTCATAGCATGGGCAGTCTGTGAGATATGAACCTGTCCCTCCAGCATGTTCTGTTGATTGTTGTAATGAGGTTGTGGTCTCTGGAGCATGTGGTGGGAAGGAATTGGGATTTCGTTAGATGTAGCATTTCTAACAGAAGCAAAAGTAAATTTAAACATAAATATAAGCTGATTATGTGGCATACAAACACAAGATTCAACATCATAGTTAAGATGGGAAATTTGCTAACCTAAGTGTGAGTGAAGTGAGGCATATAAGTGCAAGAAAGGGAGGTCAAGGCAGAAGGCAAAAGAAAAGTGAAGGAAGGTTAATAGAATGTAAGAGGAAGGGGAGATAGGAGGTAGAAATAAAGTGATGATAGGAGTATAGTGGGAGGGAAAGGTCAGAGAGCAGGAAAATTTAGAATACAAGTAGGAATAGCTAACTGTAAGAGACAGTGGTAGAAGGAGGGGGAGAGGATGAGGCAGAGTGGGCAGAGTTCAAGTAGGATCTTTACAGGGGCAGTTCCAGGAGTTAAGCAGATATTCCTTTGTAGCAAGTTTGAAGTTGCAAGGGTTTTGGATGGTTCTGATATGGAGAGGAAGTTGGATCCAAGTGGAGCTGAGTGGCTATATAACAGTTTTCCTATAGATTTATTTGGTTTTTGTGATTTGAAGGCGGTGCTGGTTGAGGACATAAGGAAAGATGAGGGTTGCTAGAGGTGGACAGGCTGTGGGTTGATGGAGGATGCTATGAGTCAGACGCAGCTGATTATGGAGTTCTAACCAGTGGAATTTGTATAAGAAGAGGCAGTGATGTGAGCGATAGGGGACATTTGTGGCAAATTAACAATTTTGTTGTATGTGAGCTTGAGTTTGGTTGACAGATTTTTTTGGGAGGTTAGTGAAAATTGGAGTGGAGTATAGACAGGTAGGAATTAGGTAGGCCTGAGCTAGGGTGACTTTAGATTCTTGGGTTAATAATTTATTTCTGTATAGCAGTCCTAGTTTTTGGTGTGTCTTCTTGATGCAGTTGTGGATGTCAAATTTAAATTCATCATCTATAAAAAACCCAAGAAGTTTAGTGTAAGACTCAACCTTAATGGTAGTAGTGTTTAGAGAAGAGACCAAGAAAGAGACTTTATGGTGTTGAAGGGATTTGGGGAGGAAGAGAATTAGTTTTGTTTTATTGGAGGTTAAGTAGGAGTTGGTTAGTTGTGAGCCATCTTTCAACTGAGTGAAGGGTGCCTTGAGTGAGGGAGAGTAGGTGGGTTAGACTATCAGAGGTCGTGATGAGGGTGGAGTCAGCATATTGTATGTGTGGAGAGGGGGCAGGATTGGTTGAGATTATTAGTAAAGATGTTAAATAGTAGTGGGCCCAGGATGGAGCCTTGGGGCATGCCAGTTTGTACGAGGAGGAAAGGTGAGGTTGCAGAGAGCCATTTGACTGAGCTCTATTTGATAGGTATGAAGATAACCAGGATAGAGTAGCGGTAGAAAGATTAAAGGCGGAGAGCTTGGAGAGAAGGAGGTTGTGGGACACAATGTCAAAAGCTTTAGAGAGGTCAATGAAGAGGCATGATACTAGTTTATCATTAAGAGATGCAGCGATAGTGAGTGAAGCATAGTAATGCTGTAATTGTGTTATGATGTGGTCAAAAACCATGTTGTGTAGGGGTGATGAGATGTTCCTTTTTGAGATACGAGATGAACTGCTTGTGTACACACTTTTCCAGAATCTTAGAAAGAGGGGATAGAATATCAATAGGCCTGAAATTGGCGGGGTCAGCGGAGTTACCTCCTTTATATAAGGGTATAATATAGGACTTTTTCCAGATATTAGGGACAGAATGTTCCTAAATTGACCTGTTGATAAGTACAGAGATTGTATAGGCAACAGAAGGGGCAGTGAGTTTAAGGTATAGAGGAGGTAGTTCATCAGCAGAAGGGGACCAAGGTTCTAGTTTATAGAGTAGAGATCTGATGAAGTAGGTGGGGACAGGCTTGCTAGAGCAAGCAGTTTTGAGGGGTGGTGAAGACTGTCAAGGCAGGTATCTGTGTTTAGTTTAATTAGGTTTTGTATGGAGTCAGTGAAGGAGGAGGTCAGAAGAGTGGCAGTTTCAAGTGGAGAGCTGTTAGGGGATGGGTTGGGAGGAGATGAAGTGCCTGGGTGTAAGAGTTTGTTGATAGTACTCCAGAATTATTTGGGATTTGAGTGGTGGCTTCTTTGTGGGTCAAGATAAAAGGATTTTTTTTCAAGGATGACTTTTTATTTTTGTAATGTTTCATAGTTTCCTGTAGTTTTGTAGCTGAGAGGGGGTTTTGAGTTTATTCCAGATTTTCCATGCATTGTCTCTCTTTTGCATGAGGGAGAGAGTTTCTTTGCTTATCCAGGGAGCATAGTTGGCTTTAACCTGAATCTTTCTGATAGGGGCCAGAGGGTTGAGGGTGTTATGGAAGATGCTATTGAATTGAAGGATGCTTCTTCGAGGGAGAGGTTGAATAGAAAAGACCAATTTATAGAAGAAAGTGTTTAGTTAAATAAATCAGGGTTAAAATTGGATAGATTTTGACAATCCTTATATTTGTGAGGTTTGGTTGGCTGAGACAGATGATGTTGGATGGAGGCCAGGTGATGATCACTGACAGTGTCAGGGACAGTGGAGGTGTTACGATAGTGGTTGGGGTGAGAGGTAAGTATCCAGTCAAGAGTGAAGCTAGTATTAGATTATTAGAGCGATTTGGGGAGGTGATGAGTTGAGCAAAGTTATATAGGTTAATGGCAGTATTCCAGTCAATGTTAACATCCTCTAGAATAATTGTTTCATAGGAGATGTTTTGCGAGATCCAAGCAAGGAAGTGCTCGAGTATAGGGATATTATTGCCAGGAGGTATATATACTGCAGCAATGGCTATTTTTTATGGCTGTTTAGGTTACGGTTGACTATGTGAATTTCAGCAAGGTGAAAGCTGGCGGGGGGGGGGGGGTAAGTTAGGGGATGGACTGAGAAATGTTCTAAGTAAAGTATAGCTACTACCCCACTACCTTTTTTAACTGGCCTGTCTTGGCAGAAAAGCTTATAGTGAGGGGGTAGGGTTTCTTTGATATGTGGGGTTTTAGCCTTGTTTTGGAGATGCATAGGATATCTGGAGTGTGCAGAGTTATCCAGGAGTGTAATTCAGGGACTTTGTTTAGGGTACTGTGAATATTGAGTGCAAAGATTTAGAGGTGTCTGGTAGATGAGGTGGTATGTGATGGTGAGGAGAAGTGGGTAGAGGAAGAAGTCAGGGAAGTGACAGTGGGGGAGGCGTTAGTGAAGGGACCAGGATGTGGATGGATATCACCTGCAAGACAAAGGGTGAGTATAGAGGTAGAGAGAATAAACCTAAGATGGATTGGTTTGAAGGATTTTATTTTGGGTTTTGGGAAGTTGTAGTGAGGTGGAGGGAGTTTAGGTTTGAAGGGATGTGTAAGGTGATGTGAGAAAAGGGAGGGTGTTAGTAGGAAGGAGAAGGGTTCGGCATATAGGGTTTGTGAGAGTGGAAGGGTGAGACTGGGATATATGAGGGGTGGGGGACTATGGTAGGATATGGATAGTGTGAGGATAGAAAGGAGTGGTATACATAGGAGTAGATAGAGCATTATGTTTATTGTATAAGCAGGGTAAAGGGTGTGATTGAGGCGTGATATTACTTAAGGAAGTAATAGAGAAGTAGAGGGGGAGGTATAATGTTACCTGAGGAGTTAGTAGATGAGTGTTGCATTGGGAGTAGGTGGAATGAGGAGGAGGATTTGATAGGTTGGAATGAAGTAGGCAGGGAGGGGGAAGGGTGTGTGTTCAGAAGTTGTTAGCTATAAATGTAATTGGAATGGGGGTGGGGTAGGGTAGGGGAGTGGAGTGAGCCTGAGCAGGGCTGCACTCCGAGAGGCTGAATAAACACGAAAGAAAAAAAACATCAGCAAAGCAATAAGCAAGGCAAAAAGTGAGCAGGGAGAAGCAGGAGGAGATGGGAGAAGGGCAGGAGACCTGCACTGTGACTTCCTTTGGAGAAGGGAGATAGTGTCAGCAGAGCAGGGAGAATGTGTTGGGCAAAGAAGATAGATTAGGAAAAGGGATACAGAGATATACAAGGGGATGGCAGCAGTAAAAGAGGGGCAGAGTAGGAAAGGAAAGTTAGCCTAGAAGAGAGAAAACAAAGTTATAAGAAGTGGGAGCTGCAGGATAGGTGATTTTAGAGTGAATCTGGTCGGAAAGGGCAAGTGGTGGGGGGAGGAAGGCAGGGCCTGTATGGCAGACAAGTTATTGATAGGGAGTGGGGATGGTGATGTGCAAGCTGCAGCCAGCTGTGGGAGAGCTCTACAAGATGTTACAATGTAAAACCAGCTTTACAAACTTAGTTTGGACATACTTTAACTTATGCAATGTAGTTGCAAGGCTCAGCTGAGAGGACTGTATGTCAGGTAGGTCCAGGCAGGGTAGGCCGTGGGCTTGAAATTATAAGTAGTATTAACCTAAAAAAGAGAGGGAAGAGAAAATGAGTTAGGAATATACAGGGGACAAATCAAGAGGTATTGTACAACTGGAAGGAGAGGTTGTCTGTATGGAAGTGGGGTAGACAGTATGTGAGAGTGAGTGTGAGGGAGAGAAAGTGTTTGCAAGTGAGAGCAATGAGTGGTAGGAAATTAGCATAAGGATTGTTTTGGAGGGCCTCTGAAAGTATGACTGAAAATGTGTGGATGCAAGTTGGGTAGAGAGGGCGGTATGGAGCAAAGCGTGCAGAGAGTGTGGATAGCTGCAGGGATTAAGGAGAAAGAAAACTGAGCAGTTTCAGTGTGATATGTGAAACAGCAACACAATATGTAAAGCACAAACAATTCAAGCAGAGCTGTATAAATGTAGCTAATATTATTCAGTAAACTCTACAGTAAACAACACAAATACTTCTGGAGCAGTATAAGAGATATAGAAAGTTATAGGGACAAGTAGGCAAAATACGTTGCTTTAAACAATAAGCATTAAAGTGTAGAATCAGGAGCAGATATTATGTCGCCACTGTAGCCAAGTAGATAGGCAGCACAGTATCAATAACACTTACAGGAGAGAGAGACGTAGTTGAGCTCTTACTGGCACGTGGCCCTTAACTAAACAGAACTGTTCCTTAACAATCAAACCGCAGTACAAAAGCATACATTCTGGTTAGCAGTCTAAATAACACATGTTAAACATGTACAATATATAATGTTGGCATGGTGTCTGTTAAAATTCACAGTCTAAGATAGCATTTCAAAATGTAAAAAACATATACAAGTATAGAGTGTTGGTGTAGTTTCAGTTTAAAGTCACATTCACAGACCATAATTGTAACTGTTGTATTGAGGCAACAGAATGAGCATGCACACAGGTAGGTAAAATGCACTTTCAATAAATGGAGGACCTGTAGGTCAAAAATTTATTACCAGTGCTCGAGTCTGTATGCGAGGGTAGTTTAAGACCACCGTTCTTAAATAATAGTGAAAAAGGCCCAGATAAATGTTAGATGCCAGAGGGTCACCACACCTTTAAACTCATCTCACTTGGGCAGATTAGTGACCGATGTAAATGTAATGCTTTTCAGAAATAAAAGGTAAACACTGCTTGGATATGATATTGCTACTCCTAGATAGCAGCAAAAGAAATTATTGCTTAAACAAGGATATAACATAACCAAGGATAAAGCTCACCCCAGTAGGGCCACTTGCACATCACAATTTTACTAGAGGGGAAAAGAGTGAGGAATAAAAGGAGCTGATGGGCTGCAGGGGAAATTTAAATGCCACAAGGGATTCTGAGTAGGCTTCAAAAATAACTTGAGTAGAGATCAGAGAAACGATGCCTACTTGCTGCTGTTTCTAGGAAGCGAACATTACTGCATCAAGCCCTAGCTCTGTTTTTCACCGGTACTTTAATTTTTTCTCCTTATTTATACAGTACAGAGTGCTGCTTGTTATTATCTTTATCCAAGGTTTCTGAAAGCTGGGTTTCTATATACACATGGGGAGAGAGAGAGAGAGAGAGAGAGAGAGAACTGGAGTTTAGACACTAATTTTACATTGGATAAGTACTTGTTTTCCCATACAGGTGACTACATATAGTTTTCTACATAAGTGTTATTTTTCAAATGTTTTCCTGCGTTTTACAGACAAAACTAATCTACTATTGTATTTACAATCAATAGACTGTTTAAAATGCTATTAATATGTCTCAAAGTGTTATAAAAGTGTTTTTTTCTGCTGTTAAAGTTTTTTCTTCTTTTGTAATTTCAAGTAGTGAATTTAATGTGGTTACAGCCAGCTTTGACTATGCTTGCAAGCTACCTAGTAGCTAGTATGTGATTATTCAGTGGGGGGGGGGGGGGTACAATTTGCTGCTGTTATACTAGTGAGAAGGCTTATCGACTTAAGCTGTAACCTTCATTTTTTCTCTTTTTGATTATAGAATGCAGAATGGTGTTTGTTCTTGTCTTGATTCAAATCCATCCATCCATCCTTACCCTCTTTTTCCCATTTTGCACATGGAGTCAGGGTGTCACTTCAACAGTGACAATCATCTCGAGCCAACAAAGGCTTCATAAAATAGCATTTCTTTGATAGGTGGAGAGAGAGTGAGAGAAAGAAAAAAATGGATTTTTGACACTATTTTTCATTGGGGAAGAAGTAGTTGTTTTCATTTGTATTTATAGTTACCTAGAGTTTCCAGTATAACAAACATCTGTTTTACTGACCAAGCTAGTCTGCTGTTGTTTTACAATCAGTTGAAATTTAAAAGTGCTATTAATGTGTTCCACGGTGTTATAAATGTGTTTTTCTGCTGTTAATGTGTTTTGTTCTGCTCTAATTTGGTGAATTTAGTACTGTTACAGTTTTACTTGAGTATGTGAGCTGAACTGGAGATAATAGTTGGTTATTCTGTGACAGAGTATAATTTGCTGCTTTTTCTAAAGAGTTTGCATTACTAGCTGAAGCCCTAGCTGATTTTCATTGGTACTTTAATTTTCTTAGTTATGTATACAGTGCCAAGTGCCACTTGTTGATTTCTTTACCCAAAGGCTTCAGAAAGCTGGGCTTCTGGGCACATGTGCAGAGAGAATGGGAGCTAAAATTGATGCATTGATGGCATTTTACATCAGGTAAGCAGGAAAGTATCTATTTTCATCTAGACCTATAGATGCCTACAATTTTCTGTACAAAAAAGGGTTTTTTTTCTCTGTCTTTTGCTGGATTTTTCATTCTTTTTACTGAAAAAGCTAACCTGTTGCTGTATTTACAGTCACATGACCATTTAAACTGCTAAGTTTCCCATAAGGCTGGAAAAAAGTTTTTTTCTTCTGATGGTACATTGATTTTCTTTCATTTTCCCTGCTTGTTTACACAGTGCAGATTAATGCTTGTTGCTGTCTTTACCCACAAGCTTCAAAAAGCTGGGCTTCTGTGTACATATGAAGAGCAGAGAGTTGACATTTTGACTCTATTTTACATTACAGAAGCAGGAATATTTCCTGTGTTTTTCATTTGTTATACTGAAAATCAGCTGTTCTATTGAAAGTCACCTGATTGTATGTGTCCCTCAGTGTTGACATTTTTTTCTGCTGTCAAAATCACTTTTTCTGCTGTAATTACAATTTGTGAATTTAGTACAGTGTTTGTCAGTTTTCTCCAAGTTTATAAGCTGTCTAGGAGATAATTTATTATGTGGCAAAGGATAATTTACTGCTGTTTCTAGAGATCTGACATTAATGCTAAAGGTTTAGCTGTTTTATCATTGGTTCTTTCATTTTTCCTGCTTATTTATACTGTACAGAGCATTGCTTCACACAGCACTGTATAAGCGTGTTCTAGATAGATGCAGGGAGTTTCATTTTCAGTTTTAGACTATTATAACCCCAAGTGTGTACTGTATAAACTAAATGCTATATAGGTCGTATAGATACACAGTTGATATTATCCCACTCCTTAGGGCTGAGGTCATGAACAAAAAACAAACGAAAATTAATTTAGTTGCAGTATAAACTAATATTTTGCTTAATTAAATTACATGTGTATTTTGTACAAAAATAAAATGAAATCAGCTCTGCTTCTTAACTGGTCAGCTAAACTTTAACAAGTTCTGATTCCTTGGATCACAGTGGATGGGCAGCCTGTTTGCCTTCCCTCCACTGCCAGTCTCATAGCATGTATCCTCAGGCAGTGCATCAACTGCCTGATGCCCACAAACAATGAACTCTTACTCTACAAAATGCATTCTGTTTCAGAGAGATGCAAGTAGTTAAATATCAATGAGTCAAAAACCAACCAACAAACAAAAAACCGTCTGAGAGCAACATACTCTTCCTCAATGCTCCACTCAAACACCCACTAAATGTATTATATGTTGAGGTTGTAAAATAGTCCTTGCTGTTTCTGGGGAGTTGTCAGTATTGGTCTACACCCTTTTATCATTGGCTATTTTCATTTTTCATGCTCATCTTGGCTAAAAAGCAAAGCAAACAGAGATGAGTGAATAGAGCAGTTGAATACATCATGATACAAGTTTCCATGATAACCACTTTGAAGTTAAACAAAAAGTGGTAGCTATATGGGAAAAGGCTTTACAAGATGAATAAAATGCAAAACATTGACTGCAGACTGTACTACAACTGGATAATGCTAAATTTTCAGATAATGTAACTTGTGGTCTCTGTAAGAAAGGTGATGATAGAGTCAGAGGCATGTATGTGACCGGTGATATCTCTGTGCAAAAAGCATTTACATGCATCAGTGTATCTGTGATGCTTCAAATCCAAAGCACATTCACTGTTATTCCAGTCCTATGTATAAAGCAGTGTTGTGCAAGGTCACACTAATATGGACCACTTAGCATGGCAAGTATGTTAATGAGGCTTGACAACATGCATTGATGTCTTTGAAATCAGTAATGTGTGCACTGCACTATTCATGCCTAGTTGTGCAAGGTATGCACATACTGTGCAGCACAAGGCATGTGATATGTATGTACACCCACTAGTCCAGTGAGCATGTGTAGCACTTTGCTGATGTGCAATACTACATTGCATGACTTGCAGTTCATCAATGTGTAGCAGTGTGCATAGGTCTCCTCATGTAGACCTATTGATCATGGTTCTTATCAGATGAAGCAGTCAGCTCTTGCAGTGATGTGACACATACAGCAGAATTTTCCTATTCTTCCTGCCCAGGGATAATTTGATGCACTGTTTAAAAAAGCTGATGCATGGTTTGATCTGACACAGGTAATGGCTGATGCCACCTGCATCATCCATACAGAGAAACATTTGTGTGTCACAATGATGACCTGAGACTATGCCACCCTGACCTGGTTCCCAAATGGGAAGATGTTCCATATGTGTGTGTGTGTGTGTGTGTGTGTGTGTGTGTGTGTGTGCGTGCGTGTGTGTGTATATATATATATATATATATATATATATATATATATATATATATATATGTGTGTGTGTGTGTGTGTGTGTATATATATATATATATATATATATATATATATATATATATATATATATATATATATATATATGTGTGTGTGTGTATGCATATATATATATATATATATATATATATATATATATATACATACATATATGGATCTAGGACTAAACCACTAAACACACTTTCGCGAAAGTGCATTTATCGAAAATGCACTTTTGCAAAAAAAAAAAAAAACCCCAAATATTAAAAAAAAAAAAAAATAAAAGACTGCTCACGTTTATGGAAGAGGGCAAGCCCCCCTGCAACCCCCATATGGGGGGGCCCAGCCCCCACCCCCCTATTTTAATATTCTCACTCTGAGATCGTACTACAGTGGGGAAAAGGGAATATTCCCTTATCCCCACTGTACTGCGATCTAAGCAACAGTTTGTTGTACAATCTGCACCACATGTTGATGGTATAACTAAACCTACATGCAAACAACTGTTTGCTTACTTACTTTCTGGCAAAAGTGCATTTTCGCGAATTTGAGCTCGCCCATTTATGTTTCGGTGAAACGTGTGTTCGATGAAGAGTCCTAGATCTACATATATATATATATATATATATATATATATATATATATAGATATATAGATATAGATAAAATGCAGGTCAATAAATGCATATTTATTGCTATAGATAGTTTTTTGTCCATTTATGTCTACTGTGGTACAAATTGTCCACCTATGCTTAACAATGCTTCCTTTGTTTTAGAGCTGCTGAGAAATGTATAAATATGATTGACTGCCATAGAGTGCCAGAGTACACATGCAAGCAGCAGTATATGTATGCTTTGCATAGTTTTCCAGTGTACAACTGCAATGCTGTTCATGTCGTGTGTGTCTTATCACTTTTTTTACATTGTTTCCTCCATATGGAGGTCCAGCGGAGGCATTGGAGGTTTTACAGTAGCCTTTACTAGATACTACTACTCCTTCTGTTGTGTCTGTTTCATCAAGAATCCGATGTCCATAACTCAGCTGCAGGCAAGTGTTGTGCTTTTTTTTTGGGTCTGGTAGTTCATAGTTTACTTCACCATGCAAAAAAGGCCTGCCCCTTTCTGCATGCAATAAATGTTGGCACATTGATAGGGTGATCACAGAGCTTTAATTGTTAACAAGTTGCCATCATTTTATACCTTTATTATTTAATACCTGTTTTCTCATAACATTTATTAGGGAATTTGTAGAGGGCAAACATGACTGACCTCTCCATTAAGACTGCATGAGAGTCAGACTGGGTTGTTGACTATGTTATAGGAATACTGTGTGGCTAGTACTCTCAAAAAAAAAAAGAGTGACCAGTGGAAGAGTTATACACAGAATACATGCTTATTGCTACTTGCTTTAATCAGACTGTGAAATTCCAAGTTCTTAACTCAAGGGTAAAATAGTATAGGAATTGTCAAGCTCATTAAAATATAAAGCATTTGCTTTTGGTTTTGAAGTTTGAATTTATCCATGCTTGAGGTTACAAGTGATATACCAGAAAGGCTCATCCAGACTCTGCTACACTTTGCTGTGAAGGAAAGGTTATTTTGCTTTTATTTTTTGTATTACTGTATTGCCTTTCTATATTTTGAATACTGTAGTTTGTTTTCTTTACCTTGTGTTTTGCTTGCATTCTGTTTTAACAGCATATTAAAACTTCAAAAGAGACCACAGCTCTCTCTGTTCTGAGTCAGGCAGAATACCACTGTCTTTCTAGTGGCCCGCCTCTTATGTTAATCTGACCATATATCTCATTTCTCTCTACTTTCACTGGCTTA
Organism: Protopterus annectens; assembly: GCF_019279795.1. Lineage (NCBI taxonomy): Eukaryota > Metazoa > Chordata > Ceratodontiformes > Protopteridae > Protopterus > Protopterus annectens. Next base: position 422,208,348 of record NC_056748.1, read on the forward strand.
TGCGAGTAATCACAAAATCATCATTTTTGAAATCCCACCCCTTCAATTATTTAAATTTATTGGCCATCCTACAGTATTTCATAGTACCAAAATACAAAAGTGACCACCCCTTTCAATCCATCTTGCTGTTTTAAAAATAGTAACTCTCCACTAAACCTTAACTTTTTAAACAGGTAAAACTCAAGTTACCTATTTTCACATCTAACTTCTCAAGTACACACTGCAGAGTGCATTCTTTTCAATCTTACCTTTAAGCATCCCTGTGACTAGCACTTTCTCTAATACCTGCTGGAAAGCACTAGGAAGCCTTAAACTCATACAAACACTGAACTCTCCTTGTTAACAAGGAGAAATTAATAGTAGGCACTAAACAGCCTATAATTGCAAAGTACCTTGCTAAGGAAACACTCCTATACTTTATAAAGAAAAAAAAAAAAGCCCCAAACCAGGAATGTCCAAGGGTCAGCTTCCGGTGATTTCTCCTGTCCACCTGGTGAATCTGGGCATACTGGGGCAATGCAGCAATTGCCTCATGTACACAGACAACCCTCTCCTCCTACCACCCAACACTACAACCTGTGAGAGATGCACTTACATAGCCAAAATGGAAGCAAAGCTCTCTCCACCCAAGATTGTGCTAAACAGTCAAGAGGAGAAGGTTAACACCCACACTACACCTCAAGCAACACATAGCCCTTCTAAACCCGCACCACCAACACCCACATATAGCAACACTAAATCCACATATGCAGAGGCCCTTAACTGTAACCTGCCCAAGCAACAAAGACCTCTGAAGCTGAAACGCAAACAAACACCAATCACAACCAATGTGTCACATAGTTCACAACACCAGTGTGCCACCCAGCAACAGCCCCTAAGGCAAGACAATGTACCTAACACTTTTGTCATAGGTGACTCTGTAGTCCGGCACACTGATGTCCCTCTCACCAGGTTGAATAAGGAGAAAATTACAGTCAGCTGCCTGTCGGGTGCCAGGATCCGCCACATAACGCATGCACTCAAGTCACTCCACAACAAGTACAAATATGACTCTGTCATTGTCCATGTTGGAGTGAATGACTTGAGACGTACCTCCCTGGACTACATGAAAAGAGACATGGAAGAGCTCTTGGATCATGTGGCCCAGGCAGGTATGACCCTAGCCCTGAGTAGCATCCTGCCTTTGCCCAGAATGATACCACAATATAAGGATAAAATGATTGACTTCAACAATTGGCTAAGCTTATGGTGTCATTCAAAGGGGATCCAGTATCTGTCTGCCTGGGATGACATGATTGACAGACCACGATGCTTTGCCAGAGATGGTCTGCACCTGTCGCCCCTGGGATTCAGGTTACTGGCTAAGGCTCTTGCCACCCCTATAGTGCCTTTTTTAGGCAAACTTCAAAGGACAAAACCACCACCGTAACAGGTACAAGCATGCAAAATCTGAAGGTAATGCTAGAAGTCTAAACCTCAAAATGCACTCTCTCGAGGCACTCCTAAAAATGGAGAACATTGATATCTGTGCAGTAACTGAGACCTGGTTCAAGGCTCCAGAGAGCACCCCTGCAATACCAGGCTACAACTCTTACCACACTTTTCGTCCACCAAACCAGCAACGAAACACTAAAGGTGGAGGAGTGTTAATATTCACCAAGGATATTCACACCACCAGGCTAGTTGGCCAACACAATGTGTCTGAAATTCTCCAAGTGCAACTAACACTAGGTAAGACTGCAATCCAAATTGTAGCTTGCTACAGATCCCCCAAGATTCTCACTACACCTTTCTAAACATACTGGAAAATATTAAGATAGAACCAAACACCCTAATACTGGGTGATTTCAACTACCCTGCCATTAACTGGGAAAACTACTCATGTCCCAACACCTTTGCGCAACGGTTCTTGGAATTCATAAATTCCAACGCCCTGGATCAACTAATCCATAGTCCCACCAGGGGCTCCAATATCCTAGACCTGGTCATTACCAACATGGGAAATCAATGCTCCATACCTATGGTCACCCCTCGTTAGTCAGGTCTGACCATAAGCTAATCACCCGTAAGATGCACATCCCACCGCGACGCCCCAGTAAAGAGACCACCGTAAAAAACTTCTCCAAAGCCAACTTCATGCTACTCAAGTCAGAAGTGACAAACTTCATGACACCCATGCAGACGGGAACTGAAAGTTCAACTGCTGAATCCTACACTAAGGCACTGTATGAGCACATCCACTCATGCATGAATCGTGCCATCCCAAATAGAACCAAAATGCTCTCATCCAAAAAAGGAAGCCAATCTGGTGGTCCCCTGCCATAAACAAACTTTACAACAAAAGGAAGAAACTTTTGCAGAAAAGAGGAAAATCCCAGGATGCAAAAAACTCCCTTACTAGCCTCAGTAAGAAACTGAGATGCCTCATAAAATCCTCCAAAGCTAGTTACGAAAATAAAATTGCCAAAGATTCCAAAGACAACCACAAAGCATTCTATAACTATGTCAAGAATCTAAATGGCAATGCTCAGATCTGCTCTGAGCTAAAACAGAATGGCATTAAATATACTGATCTGAAGGATATTGCCAATATCCTGGCAGATCGATTCAGTGCCAACTTCACCCCCCTCTCACCCCCTAAATGGCCCATCTCAATACCGGAAGATTGCCAAATTCCAGTAATAACGGCCACACACAGGTACAAAACGCACTCTCTAAAGCCAAGAATACAGCATCCATGGGACCAGATGACATCCCGGGCTGTGTACTACATGAACTACAATATGAACTGGCACCTCACCTAAGTGTCATGTTTAATCATAACCTCACCTCAGGTTTCGTGCCCACTGAGTGGCGCAGAGCTACAGTTATCCTAATCCACAAGTGGGGATCCACCTTGGATCCCGGAAACTACCGTCCCATCAGTCTGACAAGCCTTATCTGCAAGGCCATGGAGCGTATTATCATGTAACTTATAAACAAAGACATTGGCAACCTTCAAACACTGGACCCCACCCAGTTTGGGTTTGTGAAGGGCCGATCTTGTCTCCTGAACCTGATTGACTTCTTTGAATCAGTCTCCAGAGCCATGGACAAGGGTAAGGTGGTCCACACAGCCTATCTAGACCTTGACAAGGCCTTTGACACCATCCCTCACTCTGGAATCATAGATAAACTTACTAAGTTGGGCATTAATCCCTATGTCACCCAATGGGTTGCTAAATGGCTTACTGATAGAACCCACACTGTAAAAGTAGCCGACTCCAAATCCAGCTCCAGACAAGTGACAAGTGGAGTACCTCAGGGTTCAGTCCTGGGGCCGCTCTTGTTTGGAATCTACTTCTCTGAAGTACAGGTCAACACTAAGGGACTCTGGCTAACAAAGTTTGCAGATGACTGCAAACTGGGAGCCATTATTGAATCCCCAAATGATGTGGATACCCTACAAAAGGGCCTTACAGAAACAGATGCTTGGTGCCAGAGCCATGGGCTCAAGCTCAATGCCAAGAAATGTATTGTTATCCCTTTGGGAAAAAAACATGTATCCATGAATTACCATATAGGTGGCAGTACACTAAACACAGAAAGTGTGATAAGAGACTTAGGGACACAGGTGGACAGTGGTCTCACCTTCGATAACCACATCGCCACAACAGTCAGGAAATCCTTCTATGTGGCACACCTCATCACGAAGGGCTTTTCATCCCAAAAAAGGAGGTCATTGTCCCACTGTACTCATCCCTCATTAGACCCATTATAGAATACAACGCCCCATTTGGTATGTACCTCTCAAGACATCTGCAACAACTGGAAAGGCCTCAGAAATACCTCACTAAAAGAATCACAGGCCTAAAGCAGATGCCCCACGCTGACCACCTTAAAAACTCCAGCTATACTCTGTCGCATATCGTCTACTCAGAGGCGATCTCTGCTTAACATACAAGGCCATGTCAAACCCAGAGCTGTTGGACATGCTACACTTAAAGAAATCCCAATCCCTCAGAGCTACACGCTCCAGGGATCTAAACCTTGTCATCACAATAAACAAAACATGCTGGAGGGATAGGTTCCTGACCCAGAGACTCCCCAGACTCTGGAAAAGATTGCCCATACATGTCAAGCAGAGTGCCTCTTTGGACCTCTTCAAGAGGAACCTTGACGATTGGATGGGAGAAAGGAAATTCACCCCAGGGATCACGTCAGTCACCCTGCTAGACAAGGGTCCAGGAAAGTAAATAATGTGGGAAGAAATAGCCAGGGAATTGTTATGGCTAGGCTTGTATAGGCCCTAGGGCTGATAGCCTAGTACCAACCTATGAACCTATATAGGAAGCATGAAGGCGGTACAGCATGCAATAATGAAGGAAAAGTGAGCATAAAGCATAAAATGTACAAGACCAGGTGAGGGATGATGTAGTGTATATATGCAGAGCACAGAAAATTACACGCTGGCAACTATGTTTAGATCTTTTCTTAAATTGCAATGAAAATTAATAAATTGAACGTTCCTGAGGGTATGTGCTAAAAACATACTATCTTAAATAAACTTCCAGGTGTTATTTTAAAATGGAAGAACCAATATAGAAAAATCAGAAGTCTACAGTCTGAGGACACATTCTGAATGCATCAGGATGCCAGAATGGAAGAGGAACACTATTCATAAAAACGAAAGGATTTCTTTTTCAAAGAGTAAGTGTGAGTAATTACCACTTGAACACTGTGGAGAGGTATGTTGCCACTCTATATACAGGCTTAAACATATGACAGGCACTCTGAATGCATCCTAATTCTTGTGCTTTTAAACTACTAGCACTAGGGATCATAATTAAGCAATGATCAGTGATACTGCATGATGTAAAGCATTGTGCAAGTCACAGAACAGTATCTGTCTGGATATATTTTTGGTTTAAGTGAAACAGCAGAGCAAGCATGGTACCACAACCTATCATTCACCTTTTTATCTGCTGTGATGCTATAATTCTATAAATTACTAATAGGTCTTTCAGTCACTTGCTCAGTACACCAGAGCTCAGTTCAGAGTTCATGGAATATGCTGGTGTGAGTTGTCCTTTGCTTTTATTTCACTACTTACTTTTACGTAACATGAAACTAGAGGTATATGCATTATATGTGGTCTGAGGTCGATGTACCTCAGAGAAAGAGCGAGACTAATATTTGATTACTTCTCAGTTATTGCGCTTTCTCAGAGATGCGGTAATTCTGGAGTAAGAATAACAAGGTAAAGTGGGTGTAAGGATAATGCTCCCACATGAAAGTGCAGAGGGGACTTCCACCTTCAATAAGTACTTTTAAGCAACTTTGTATTAATTTAATATGATTTTATATTAGCTGGTAAAATAAGAAGCTCTAGTCTAGGGACATATATTGAAGAATCTGTGCACTCAGTCTGTCATGTATGAGCTGGTAAGACTAAAATGTTGTCTTCTGTGGTGTGGAGACTCAAACAAGTACAATGGATCTGAAGCCACAATCTGTCACTTCACCACATAGCAATTGAAATTTAATGTGGAGGCACCAAGGGAGAGGAATTTTTCAGTTGTACATTTTATTTAATTTTGAGTAAAACAGATGCACAATTTGGCCTGTTACTCTTGTATTAACTACAGGGCAACATTACACATGGAAATAAACGTTTGGGACTCATAGCAAGATTCTAAAGATGATGCATTGAAATAGGAACTACAGTTGTCCTCAAAAATTTATTAACAGTTTTAAGTACATTGTGACAGCCATATATTTATTGATAGTGCATTCAGCATTACCATAACAATTTTAGCTTCCAAGTCTTTAATAACAAATAAGAAACCTGTAGTATGAGAAACATACAGTTATGTTCAGTCAGGTATGCAGGGTAGGTCAGCATAGCATAATGTCTAGTAACAACATATTCACATTATTTATTTATTTATTTATTTTATTTATTTTACATTTGTTTACTGGGATAGTCTGGGCTAGTAGCCCATTTTCAGTGGAGGCCCGGGGATAAAAGCTCCAGAGATAGTTACATAAGCAGTAATTTGAGCAACAATAACAATAGATCTAGAAAAGTAATTAGACTTTTAGTAATACTAAAAGCATTCATATAGTAAATGAGTCGTAAGTTGCATACACATTAAATGACAGCAGCTATTATATTAACAACTTGGTTTTAGAGATAGGCAGGTTACACAACAGTGAATAATAAGTATGGAATGCTTCTTAACTAGAGGAAGATACTGAGAAGTAAAGTGGATTAAGAGCTGAAAGTGAGAAGTAGAAAGAGAGGGGGAGGAGCTTATCCTGGGCTGATACAGGTGCAGACCCAGTTATTGAAAAGGTGTCCTTTGAGTAGTAGTTTAAATTTGGTATTGGTGGGGGTGTTGAGTATGTTTTCTGGAATGCAGTTCCATATTTTTGCAATATGATTTGTGAATAGGGAGTCACTAAATGAGTTATTAGATTTATGGCTTTTTAGTAGTAGTTTATTGGCTGAGTGAAGTGAATGGGAAGTGTTATAAGGTTGGGCTAAGTTTTTTTTAGAGCTGGACAGGCATCAGGTTGATGAATGATATTGTGACCAATTGTGAGTTGACTAAGAGATAGAAGATGTGGTAGTTCGAGCCAGTGTAGTTGTTTCATGGCTGAGCATGATGTGTTCTGTGAGGGAGGCCAGCAGCAAATCAAGACCTGTTGTGGTAGCAAGTCTGTAGTTTGGAGACTTCAGATTTTCTAATATTAGTGAAGACGGGGGAAGCATATGGTAATGTGGACAGAAGATGTGTTCTAGCTAGGGGCCTGTTTAGTGAGAGAAGTGAGGAATTTTCTGGACCTATACAGACAGCCAAGTTTAATATATATCTTCTTAATGGTAAGGGTTATGTGTTTGTCTGTCATATTTTAACGAGCTATGTATTGTGACACCTAGAAGCCTATATTGTCTACTGGCTTGATTTTGGTTCCATTGGAGGAAAGGATGTAAAGAAGAGAAGTAGGTTCTATGGATCTATTATGTGAGAATATCATGAACTTTGGTTTACTGGGGTTTAGTATGAGTTGGTTTTGAGTTGTATTTCTGGATGGGAGGAATCATCTGCATACTGCACTATACTGGCATGTGCAGTTATGGAATTAAGTTTATTTGTAAAGATGGAGAAGATTAGGGGCCCAAGAATTGAGCTTTGTGAAACACCAACAGTAACAGGTAGTAGTGGAGATATGTCATCAGCCCACTTGACAGCCTGTTGCTGGTCAGACAGATAGTTATGGAACCAAGCGATTGTTGAGAGTGAAATATGGATGGAAGATCATTCTAGCAGTAGTTTCTGATGGGAAACAGTATTGAAAGCTTTTGACATATCCAAAAATATGGAAGAGACAAGGTTGTTACTATTTTTGTGGCTATTGATGGTATCTGTGAAGTTTAATAGGGTAATAGTGGTACTATGTATTTGTCTGAAGCCATGCTGGGAGGTGGAGAGTAGATTGTTTTGTAGTAAATAGGTTAAAAGTTGAGAATGTATACACTTTTCTAATATTTTGATGAGGGGTGATAGTATGGCAATAGGTCTATAGTTGGATATTTCAGTGGATGGTCCTCCCTTATGCAGGGGAATGATGTGGTAGACTTTTCAGAGTACTGGTACATATTCTTTGGTTTACTATCATTTCAGAGATCGCACTTCGGGTGAATTATCATTTCTATGAATGAGAGAAACAAACAAAAAAAAAATAGCGACCAACAAAAAAGTCAAACAAGGAAGTGGCGAATGTTCGAATTCGACACAATTCGCACATTCACCAAACTTCTGCAACTGCTATTACTGTGCAACACACAGTAAAGAAAGTTTTTGAAGGGGGCAAGCCCCCCTGCACCCCCCACACCTCCCACTATTTATATATACAAACTCCGAGATCGCAATACTGTGAGGGAAAGGGTACATTTCCTGATCCCAACTGTAATGTGATCTGCATTAAAATGTAGTGCATTTCTACATTTATTTATTAGTTCTTTCGATACTATCAAACTTGGCATTCGGACTTATATAAATCGAACAAAGTCCTATCACCCATTTGATAGTAAACCATATTGTTCAGTAATGGAACATTTGATGAGCAAGGAGATTGGGTAGGAGATGGAGTCAGATCCTAATTTAAGGAATTCATTTGGGAGTTGATTGACTGTAAGAGCAGTGGGCTTTAGTTGAAGGAATGTTTTGATGTAACTGGTCTGGATGGGTTTAAATGAGAAGGTAGGAGAATGATGTGCTGGAGATGTGGGAATGGTTAGAGGGGTGTTGTTGCTGTCACTTGATGGCCCAGTGGTGCAGCGGTAGCATTGTCACCTCACAGCAAGAGGTTTTATGGTTCAATTTTTGTCTGGGGTGCCTTCTGTGTGGAGTCTGCATGTCCTCCCTATGTTCGTGTGGGTTTCCTCCGGGTGCTCCGGTTTCCTCCCACGTTAAAAAGACATGCATCTTAAGCATGTCTCCTCAGGCCTCCACTGAAAATTGGCTTCATTCCAAGTCGGACTTTCCCAGTTAACGAATGTTGTTAAATAAATAAAATAAAAATAAAAAAAAAAATTAAACTTAAGGTTTGGATGGAGTTCATGAAATATAAGTTAAATTGGGCTGCTATTGTTTTGTTTGTATTTGGGATTGATGGGGGGTGTAGTGGTTTGGCCTGGTGATAAGAATTGTTTAATGGTGTGCCAGAGTTTTTGTGGGTTATTTTTATCTTTTTGCTGGAGCTGAGTGCAGTAAGATTTTTTGTCAGCACAAATTTGTTCATTGGCTAGATTTCTTAGTTGGTGGTAGTTGTGTAGGGAGGCTAGGGTTTTAGGTGATTTGTATCTTAGCCATGCTCTGTCTCTTTGTTTCATGATGTTAATTGTTTCCTTAGTCAGCCATTGGGCTGGAATGTATTTGCAACAGATTTTCCTAGCTAGAGAGTTTAGGATATTTAAAAAAGAGTTATTGAATTATTCAATGGCCTCGTCAAGGTGAAGGTGACTTAAGTGGGGGGCAGTTGTGATGTTTTAGGAGAGAATTAAAAGTTTCTTTGGAAAAGCTTTTTTTGGTATGAATCTGTTTATAGATGGTGATTTTGGTTTTAGTAAAAGGTAGCCTCAGTTTTGCCACTAATAAGGGATATGTTTTGTGCTCATGACTTGGTGCTACTAGTCAGTGGTACATATAAGTATAGAGAACCTCTCTAGTTCAGCTTTCAGCAGCAGCATTTCCTCATATGAGTACAGGTTGTCAGCCATGTTGTGGGGTACCTCATTGTATACTGTCCCCATTCTCCTCTTGTCTTTTATCAGCTGCCGGTATTATTCAGTCTAACTGGAGCAGAAACTCTACAGACTAGAAATGACATTATTTTAAACGGCTGGATGAGGTAACAACGCATACATTAAAGCCACCATAGAATAAGTTCATGTACATTTCACTGATGTTAAATTCTCTTAAGCTTCAAATGGGCAAAACACACCAGTTAAAGCTTCAGCTGAACAAAGCAAATACACAGAAATAATAATGTTATACCCCTCATCTGGTAGGCAAGGTGCACTCCCCCTTATTTATATATATAGACTCCATAATCACACACTTGTGGAGAAAACAGAAAAGCCCACACAAATTGAATCACCGCTAGCATGCAAATAGAAACCACCCAAGCTATGCTTTCCTATGGAGGACAGAGACTAAGGAGTTCAACACTGGGAAATTGCCTTAGCAGTAGTATAGGAAGATAGAAGTTTAATATAACCCAGATGACTGGACATTGATAAGCAGTTCAAGTACTTGATGACACAGACTGGGAAGATGGGAGTGTTGATCCTGAGGGGAGGGGTTGGGTCATGGATGGTCTTACTTCCTTGGCACAATCTATCCTGGAAGGAAGGGTATGAGTTGATGGGAAAGGGCTATTGCTGTGATCATGTGGGCATTGACACCCACACTGGTGAGTGCAAACCATGATGACCAAATGCACGGACAACAATGTGAGTTGTTAGAGGGGTGCAGTGGTCCCTATGTTGATGCAGGTGCCAACATCTTCACACAGAGGGAGGGGTTAGGTCACACACACACACACACACACACACACACACACACACACACACACACACACACACACACACACACACACACACACACACTCCAGAAATGGAGAAATTGTGAAATGTATTAAAAATTTTAAAGCTGCTTTAGCTTCTCACTGCTGTTCTGTGGTGGACATTACTGACTGTTATGTTCTACCATGAAATTATAGCTTAACAGTACTGAGAAGTGATTAGCGTAGAGGAGTATGACTGAAAAATGGATGTCAAGAAATTCACCTCAAGAGTGAAGCTTGAGAGTTGAATCTTGCCATCCATGTCAAGAACACAATGGTAGGTTAGGATCGAAAACCCAATTATAACTTGCAGTGCACATGGCTTTGTCTTCTCCATGCACTACAAAGCTTTAAGGACTTTCCTTATATAAGGAATGTGGTTAACAAAATTCTGTTTTCTAAACCATGGTGCTTCATGTTTTACAAATTATTTGATTTGATACCAGATAGAGGACATTTTCAAATTCTTTCCTTGATTAAGCCTTGCTGTATTCTTTTAGTTTTATTATATCTGGAGTGTAGGTCAGGCACTCATAATACAATGTGTGTACTGGGAAAAGTAGCACATATTCTAGTGAGAACTAGAAATTTCCATATTGTTCTCAGAGCCTCATATTGTTTCTCTAGCCTGTGACACGTTTAAAGAATGCACGCAACTCTTGAAATGCTGCCTCAGTTGTAGTTAAATAAATCTATATATCACTTTCAGCTTATGTACTACCACTGTAAAAATAAGTTTTCAAGTGCATAATAACATCTTTAAACAAAGTGTGCACAGATAATTTTGCAGCTATTAGTTTATGCAGTTATTGGTTCATAAGTACTAAATAGGCTGTTGAGCTGTGATGGTCTTTACAAGCCTAGCCCTCCATTCCTGTGGTAGTTTTTTTGGCCGTTGTCTTTTGTGCATGTGTAGTCCAGTGCCAGGTAAAACAAGGATATGCTGGAATGACTACTTGTTGCCCCTATTCATGAGACAAAATCCAATCCAATACCAAGCACTCGAGTGGAAACAGGAGCAAATTCCCAAAAACTATGTTAAAGCAAAGCTTCAGTTTATTCCACAAACCACAGATGGCACAGTTGAAAAATCCAACACAGTATAGACGAACACAATATAGTGCACTGCAAAAGACAAGTATATACACAGATGGTTTAGCGCTTTCATCTGACAAGTGCAGATTTCTTCAGAACCATTTTTACTCAGTCTCATCAGTTTAAATAACCAACTTTTTGGCGCCAAAACCTTAATTGGTAATTATATGTATATTTCACCAAAACCACTTTCCTCTCCTCATATATTTTACAGAAAACCATCCCAAATATATGGATAGCAAACATAAATATAAAATTCCATAAAACATTATAAAAGATATGTGTAATAAAATATATATAAAAATATATATATATGTACAAAAATATATATATATATATATACACATACATAAGTCCTTAAAAATACATACATATGTACAATCTAAAGGGAAGTATATAAAGTTGGAATACTAAATGGGGGAGCTATTGAAACGGGAGTAATGATGTAATAAAGGGGACCAACACTGGTGTGTACTAACATCTTAAGGGCAACCCAAAATCAAAAAAGGCTTAATGCTGATGAAATCATTAATGCCAGGGTACGTGGTTGCATCTAAAAGTATTTGCCATCTACTTTCCAAAGCCCCTAATTTAGCTTTCCAATTGCCACTCCCCACCATACTCTCTACTTGATCCAAGATGGCAAACTTGAACCCATGTTCCTTACCATTTACTATAATGTGTTTACTCAAGGCATTTTTTGGATCACCTTTTTTCATCTTGTAGGTGTGTTCATAGATCCTGGTCTTAAACTTTCTTTCTGTTTTACCTACATAATATGCGTCGCACATGATGCAGGTCACCAAGTACACTATCCCTTGACTGTTACAGTTTCCCATTTTAAATGTACATTTACTGTGTATGCTGTTCTTCAATTTTAAACAACGCTGTTCATTAATGAGTGGGCATTGTTTACACATACCACACTTCATTGTACCCTTAGATTTATTACATTTCTTTATAATATTATGGTTATTCTTACTTTCTATCATTCTTTTTATATTACAGCTAGTTTTGAATGTGATACTTGGTGTTTTACCTATAATATTCATAGCTTCCTCATCAAGGTTAAGGGTATGCCAATGTCTGTATAAAATTTCCTTAACAACATTGGCAAATGGATTATACATAACTACACATACCCGTCTATTAAATATTTCCTTTGGGTCTTTTTTCATCTCAATTTGCCCTAATAAGGGTTTATATTTCTTTCCCCATTCAGAATTAACATAATTGGTTACATCCGTAACCATTTCCCTAGGGTATCCTCTTTCCTCAAATAACCTTTGTATTGTATCTAATTCTTTAACCATATACTCTCTAGTGGTTAAAGAAAGAAAGTTTAAGACCAGGATTTATGAACACACCTACAAGATGAAAAAAGGTGATCCAAAAAATGCCTTGAGTAAACACATTATAGTAAATGGTAAGGAACATGGGTTCAAGTTTGCCATCTTGGATCAAGTAGAGAGTATGGTGGGGAGTGGCAATTGGAAAGCTAAATTAGGGGCTTTGGAAAGTAGATGGCAAATACTTTTAGATGCAACCACGTACCCTGGCATTAATGATTTCATCAGCATTAAGCCTTTTTTGATTTTGGGTTGCCCTTAAGATGTTAGTACACACCAGTGTTGGTCCCCTTTATTACATCATTACTCCCATTTCAATAGCTCCCCCATTTAGTATTCCAACTTTATATACTTCCCTTTAGATTGTACATATGTATGTATTTTTAAGGACTTATGTATGTGTATATATATATATATATATATATATATATTTTTGTACATATATATATTTTTTATATATATTTTAATACACATATCTTTTATAATGTTTTATGAAATTTTATATTTATGTTTGCTATCCATATATTTGGGATGGTTTTCTGTAAAATATATGAGGAGAGGAAAGTGGTTTTGGTGAAATATACATATAATTACCAATTAAGGTTTTGGCGCCAAAAAGTTGGTTATTTAAACTGATGAGACTGAGTAAAAATGGTTCTGAAGAAATCTGCACTTGTCAGATGAAAGCGCTAAACCATCTGTGTATATACTTGTCTTTTGCAGTGCACTATATTGTGTTCGTCTATACTGTGTTGGATTTTTCAACTGTGCCATCTGTGGCTTGTGGAATAAACTGAAGCTTTGCTTTAACATAGTTTTTGGGAATTTGCTCCTGTTTCCACTCGAGTGCTTGGTATTGGATTGGATTTTGTCCAGGTTGGTGATTTCGTACTCTTGGTTCCTATTCATGAGAGACATGGGTGCTAAACTGGGGGTGAATTTGTGGTTTCCCATCCATTTGTCTAAATTACATTGGAATAGGTTAACAGAAGTACTTTGCTTTATGTAGAGTGAAAGATGGTTCAGAAAATTGGTAAGCTCTGTGATACATACCTATCCTCCCAACATGTCCTATTTATGCTTCATTTCAAAAGAGATTCAGATCTCTTGAGTGTATGTTCATGTTGCCAAGGGACTTATGAATGAGTAATAGGTTAAAGAGAATAGGGTCTATTAAGGCTCTATATGCAAGGCAGAGGTCGCCTATTAGCATCCTGCATGATTCCAAGAAGAGCGCCAGTGCTGTTTGACAGATTGCATAATTTTTATGATTTAAACCCTTCATTGTCTTAGTGGGAAAACAGATGCAGTCTTTCTAGTTCAGACAAGTGCTTGGACAGGTACATACTGGCCGAGGCATTATACTGAAGAATCAGCCTAATGAGAGCCAAGTACAGCGGAATGTTTACATCCTTTAACCTGAAAACAAAACCTTCAGATATAAGCTGTGCAGTCAAAAATAACTTCATTAAAATAGTGGATATGTGGTGATGAAAGGATAGTCCACTGTCTGCAGAGGTTCCCAGATCCTATAATAAAGGATCAGCTTTCAGGGTGGTGGTGTTGATGTGGCAGTTACAAGGAAAGTCCTGCTTGCCATAGGATACTATTATACATTTCTTAGCATTTAGTTTTAGCCAATGGTTTCAATACCATCTGTTAGTTTGGGAAAGGTTCTCCATGCACTACAAAGCTTTAAGGACTTTCCTTATATAAGGAATGTGGTTAACAAAGTACTTCTGTTAACCTATTCCAATGTAATTTAGACAAATGCCAAATCCTCTGCCCAATTGTTTGGACAATCTTACCCCGGGATTCATGAAGCTCGGCGTAAGGCCTGCGCCGGCGGTGCAGTGAATAGTCGGCGTAGTAGCGCCATATGCATAGTAATGAGTGCGCGCCGCAACCACAGACATGTGCGTAGTGTACGTGAGCGAGCCCAAGTAGGATGCGTCCGGAGGCGTGGCTAAGCCGGCAGGTGATGAGCAACCTAAAGTGCTGACTGCCACAGTCCGCCCATAATAGTAATGTCACCAGCCAGGGCCCGTGCAGAATGAAACGCACGCAGAGTATGCAACATAGTACCCGGCCCAACAAAAGGAGAAGCAAACACAACCCACGAAGCCCTAAGTGTACCCGTCCAAGGAACAAAGGATACGCGTAACACCGTGTTTGTCCCGCAATGCACCGTCAGTGGGCATACCCAGAGAAGGTGTACCGCAGCATGTCAGCGTGCCGCACCGACATAGGAGTAGCGACTAAGGTTACCACCTGTCCCACTTTGCGAGGGGCAGTCCCTCTATGGGCAGTTGTGTCCCGATAAAAAATATTAAAAACGGCAAATGTGCTAAGATTGTAGGACATAATTATATCCCGTATTTTATGTAATGGTCGCATAAAATAGTTATTTCCGTAACTAAAATACGTAAATGTCACAAGAAACAGAATAAGCAACCAAACTGCTACAAGAATAAGCTTTTATTTAGGCAAACAAGTTAAGTTCTATGCTATGTACTGACTGTGGGTATGTGTCGGCCTGTAGAATCTGATGTGAGTGCCGAAAATGTCCCACCTTGGCTATTGGAAAAGGTGGCAACCCTAGTAGCGACATGGGTATGGTCACCAGGGTTACCAACTGTCCCACATTGCTATGGACAGTCCCTCATTTGACAGTTGTGTCCCGCCAAATATCGAAAAATGGCAAATGACCTGAGATTTCCGGGCAAAAATATTCCCTCAATATACCTGTAATAGTAGCATAAAACATATATTTTGTATATGAAACACATACATGGCATAAGAAACCGAATAAGGAACCCAAATGCTACGAGAATAAGCGTATATTATGGCAAAAATGTGAAGTTCTGTCATCTCTACTTGCTGTGAGTATGTGTTGTCCTGCAAAATCCGATGTTTCCACAAAAGATGTCCCACTATGGGCATTGGAAAAGGTGGCAACCATAATGGTCACAAGCAGTAGTGAGAGTACACAGCCGGGTAGCCGTGTCGACATAACAACAGGAATGAACCAAGATACCCTAAACACAGGCAAACATGTGCATAGCAACATGTACCACACCCAGCAACGTGTTTGTCGCATACACAGGACGGCGTATGTCTAAGCGTAATATCCAGAAGCAGAACCCATGCATGCAAATGTAATACACAATAGCCCCATTGTAGCATGTAAGTCCCACCCATGTACGACCGTGCACCCAACCCAGCTAGCAGCCTTGTGCAGCTACACACCTACACACAATGGGCATACCTGAAATGTGGTAAGAAGTATTGTTTTAGGCAGTGCCACGCGGGCAAATATGTACCCCACATGTCACCAACCCACCTCAGGTACAGATATGCAAATGGCTGCATGTGAATGTGTCTGCAGAATGTGTACATCCTGCATGTGGTATGCACTCGTCCAAACCCTATAGGCTTGCACACGCCATGGTGCACATAACTGTACACATGTGGACAAGTCGGGATGTTGAACCACCGCACTGATGATTAGCTATGCAGACAAGTCAAACACATATAGCGGAACATGTGCCTACCAAACAGGACGTCCTAACAGGGTGCCACAGGCACAGAAGGGGAAGGTGGGACATCACATGTGGAGTGTAGCGTTGCCGGACGGCCAAACACCCACGGCCAAGGTAAAGGACGGAACAACATGCATATGGCCGGATGGATGTTGTTAGAAATATATATATATAGAAACACATATGTAGTGCCAGTTTAGAAGCAAAATACTATATAATGCATTGAATTGTACTGTACAATATGGCAGTAGAAATGATCATGCATGTAATTGGTGAAGCTTAGCTGCAGTGTGATCGAACTCTGACCCTGGCAGTAACCAGTTCAGCAGGCTTATGTCTCTCAGCATCAATTATCTGCTGGGTTACAGAAAAATAAATGTATGTACATGTATATCATCCTCCCTTCCACTGAGGAGGATGGCCTTGTGAGCTCTATCGAAGATAGAGTACAACTCCTTACCAGAGAGACAAAGGAACGTATTAAGAAATGAACTGACTATTGTATCGGAACAGTCCAGGGTCCTTGAAACAGCAACAATTACAGAAGGACACTGTAATTGACCAGGTGCCTTGCAAGGCTGTGTTATTCTCATGGGAAAACATTTTAAAAGCATTACCTCAGCACCCTCGTATGAATAGAATATTGCGGACCATAGTGATGGAAATGCCCTGTGACTGACCACGTCAGTAAGGTGGGCAAAAGCTGATTGTAAACACTATATAAACAAATTGCTTCCTGTATAGAGTCAGACAAAACTCTCATACTTGGACTGTAAAGTTTTATGCCTGCTGGTGTACACTACTTAAACGTTGTGAACCTGAGCTTCCTGTGTTATTGACTGTCACTTAGAAAAGCCTACTGATTTCTACAGTCTGGTTTTAACAACTTATTTGACATTGTGGTCCTTCTTAGCCGGAATTCCCTTGGTAAGCTACAGGTCAGAGTGCATGGGTGGTTAGACATCTGCGCAGGAGAAGTTGCCTAAATGGTTCTTCTTGAGTGAAAAGACCTCCGACTGAATTGTTGTGTGTAAAGAGGCTGTCCACTGTCTGATCTGTGGCTGAAAAGTGGAAAACTGGATCCCAAGAAGAAAACATGCAGTCATAAACGGGAGGCTCAGGTAAGGAGAGTTTGCCTCTTTGTCTCTGTTGTAGATCAGGGACCAGGCTACATTGTGTTTCTGTTAACAGTTGTGATAGCAGGTCGAAGACCAATCCAAGTAGTTTTACATTTGGACATAGATCAGGGCAACACAGAGTAGAGTAAATAGTCATTGTAGACACTACAGTGGATACAGGGAAGGAGATACCACGTGGTATGAGAGAAGGGTTACGTAACAGTCATTTAGAAGACATGGGAGATTAGTGCACTAAGAGATCGTGAGATCCGCGTTTGATGGGTGATGTGAAGTATATGCAATTGCAGAGAGCACATAATGTGAGATATTCTGCAAAATGGGGTAATAAATATGACATTGATGGTATATTAGACAAAATATTGTTAGTGAAACATTGGAATCACTTAAAATGTGACGCAGATGTTCTAGGGTTACCACCTGTCCCACTTTGCGAGGGACAGTCCCTCTTGGCCAGTTGTGTCCTGCAAACAAACTGAACAAATGGCAAATGTCCTGATATCTTAGGACAAAAATATTTCCTATATCTTCTTTAATAGTAGCATAAAACAGTTATTTTGTATCTGAAACACCAAAATATTATAATAAACAGAATAAGCAACGCAAATGCTACAAGAATAAGTTGCTATTCTGGCAAAAGTAGATTGCTGTCCTCTGTACTGGCAGTGGGTATGTTTTGCCCTGCAAAATCCGACGTTCCTAACACAAATGTCCCACTTTGTGCATTTGAAAAGGTGGCAACCCTAAGATGTGCAGGCTAAAAACAGCGACAATTGGGTATCCCTCAAGCACATAGGTGGATTGAGGTAGTGAACCGAAGGAACAGAAGACTAAAAATGCGAAAGCATCATCGTGAACAAAGAAGATAATAATACAGTAGTAGCAACGCCCCACCACCTCCGATACCACATCCAGGATATGAAGCGGGAGGGCAGGCTAGTCCCCCCCATGTTATCCTGTGGCAACAGAGGTATCACAACGACCAATTGTAAGAGAAGCTATTGAAACCACATCCCAAACACGTAAAATACCTAGGGACACTCAAGTAAGAAGAGAGTCACTAGAACAGAGTGAGGATATCTGTCAATTAATTGAAGTACCGAACCCTCAGGCAGGACAGGAAGGCCAGGACCCAACTCCCTTAGTGTATAGACCGTGGACACCAGAAGATATCCGGAATGTCACAGAGGGAATTCCCCATCCACAAAGTAATCACTATTCACCATGCAATACCCCTGTATCTCCTGATAGAAAAGCAAAGGGGGAATGGTGGATGGTACAGGATTTACAAGCTATAAATCATGTAATAATACCTAGGGTACCGAAGGTGCCAGACCCACACACTATATTGAATGCTATGAACCCGCAACAGAAATATCTTACCGTGGTACATATAAGCTATGCTTCCTTTTCAATACCTATACATCCAGATAGTCCGTATTGTTTTGCATTTACATTCAGGGTAACAGATACAGCCATACCCGGCTATCGCAGGATACTGTGAAAGTCCAACGATATTCGCACAGGAGATGGCTAGCAACATGCCGGTGTTTACTCCACCCGGGGGCAGTCAAGTTCTACTTTATGTGGATGATATCCTGCTTGCGGCCCCTACCCAGCAGCAATGTAGGGAAGATACAATAGCATTATTGAAATATTCAGCAGAACAGGGACATAAATTAAGCAAGCAGAAATTGCAACTACGGAGAATACAGGTCAAGTACCTGGGATATGTGGTATCCAAGGAGGGTAGATCATTAGATGACGATAGGAAGGCAGCAATTTCACAAGCACCCAAGCCAACTACCAAGAAGGGAATGATGTCCTTCCTGGGCCGAC
Organism: Protopterus annectens; assembly: GCF_019279795.1. Lineage (NCBI taxonomy): Eukaryota > Metazoa > Chordata > Ceratodontiformes > Protopteridae > Protopterus > Protopterus annectens. The sequence continues at coordinate 422,227,425 of NC_056748.1, forward strand.
TAACTGTTGTCGAAGCTGGTTACCAAACTATGCTTTGGAATCTGCTCTATTGTCTGCTTTAATCTGTAATACACCTATGGCAGCACAAGATATACTACACTGGATTCCAGTAGCAGAAACAGCTTTCTGCAGACTAAAACAATTGATAGCTTCAACATCTGTTTTAGGTCTCCCGAATAAGCATAACATATGTTTCCAGACTGTAGATTGTAAGCAGGGATATATGACGTCAGTCTTGATGCAATAGCATGGAAGTAAGCAACGCCCCATAGCTTACTACTCATCGCAGTTGGACCCAGTGGCATGGTCATTGACACATTGTGTACAGGCAGTTGTTGCAGCAGCCATGGCAGTACAGGCCTCGGCATCAATGGTATTATCCCACCCTCTCACTGTGAGAGTGCCTCATGCAGTTGCGATCATTTTGCTGCAAGAGAAAATAGCATTCCTGACCCATGCTAGACATCTTTCTTGTTTGACCATACCCCTGAGTCAACCTCATATGGTGATTGAACGTTGTACAACATTAAACCCATCAACGTCACATCCGACACCTGTGTATGGCACACCACACAGTTGCCTACAGGAAATGGAGCAAATAACTTTACACAGACAGGATATCACTGATATACCCTTAGATGATGCAGAGGTGACAGTTTATGTGTATGGATCATGTAGAAAGAGTCCTACAGGAAAGAAGCAAGTAGGTTATGCAGTAGTTATTGATAATGAGATTGTAGAAGCCCAACCCCTGCAGCATAACGTGTCTGCTCAAGCAGCAGAATTGATAGCTTTAACACGTGCTTGCACTCTAGCGAAAAACAGATGTGTGGACATTTATACCGATAGTCAGTATGCTGTCTCTACAGTGCATGTTTATGCGCAGCAGTGGAAGAATAGGGGAATGATAACATCCACTGGTAAACTGATTAATCATGTGCAATTGATCTTGAATTCATTAGATCTCATTCAGTTACCCACTAAAGTAGCTAATTGTAAATGTGCAGCTCATACAAAGCAACAGGATAAGATTAGGAAAGGTAAGGCACGAGCTGATGCAGCTGCAAAACAAGCAGCCTCACAGTCAGAAAGTGTAATTTTGAATGAGGAATGACAGTCCTCAGAGATTCTAGATTTAGAAATGTTAGAAACAATGCAAACATCAACTACGAAAGCAGAAAAGCAGACGTGGGTAAGACGAGGAGCAATCCTTGAAGACGGACTGTACATATCCACAGTGAGAAAGCCAATATTAACGTCTAAGTCATTCAGATATGCGGCTTTGGTGAGCCATGGGTAGAGCCATGTCTCAACAGGGGGGATGGTACAGTTGGTTAACAGAATATTCCTAACATACGGAATTAGGAACCACATACAAACATTTTGAGCAGCGTGTCATATTTGCAGTAAACATCATGCACAGGGAGCATTTCAACCAAAGCGAGTGAGTTTCCCTACACCACCATATCCGTTCCATACTATTTGTATGGAGTTTATACAGCTGAATAAATGTGAAGGGAAGAAATACTGTTTAGTGATTGTAGATATATTATCAAAATGGGTAGAAGCATTACCAACCAGGAATCCGGATGCAGCAACAGTGGCAAAGGTCCCAGTAAAATAAAGTATCCCTAGATCTGGCATACCAGAGAGAAGCTACAGTGACAATAGAACACATTTTGTGAACCAGACAATCCAGCAACCTGGGGGATTATTTGGGATTTCCTTGAATAATCATTGCATGTACAACCCACAGTCAGCATGACTGGTGGCGAGGTACAATGGGATCCCGAGAAATAAGTTGAGGAGGTTGATGAGTGACACCCAGACGAATTGGATTTGCTGTCTACCTCTAGCATTGCTGAGCATGACAACAGTTCCAAATGTAAAGGGTTTGACCCCCTTTGAAGTAGTATTTGGAATGGCATATTATGTGCCACAGTGGAAAGCTGTCATGCCTGCAGAGCTGGAGGTCGATGGCTCATTAGCAAGTTACATGAGAGGATTGTTAACCAATAACACTGTTTTGCAGTTAAACTCTTTTCAGAAAAAGAGCAAGCGAAGCCGGACGCAGAGCTGACTCCAGTATCCTGGGTGTGTTTGACTGTTATCCAAACAAGTAACTGCCCGAGTCCAATGTGGGAAGGTCCGTACCAGGTACTGTTGGCAACGCCTACTGCAGTAAAGTTTGTGGAAAGGTCGTCCTGGGTTCACCTCACCCTTTTCAAACCTGTAAAGGATATCCTGTCTGATTTACATGTTGTAGCCGATATACCATAGAGACAGAATCACCCGGGGCAGAGTGTATAACAATACAAAGCAACCCCAAAGACATTGGTTTACTGTCCTACTGATCATACACCTATTAACCATGTTTGTGGTGACTTTACTTTTGCTGTGATCTTTCCTGCATATAACTACACAGATACAAATAGTGATACGTGATGAACTGGCCACAGATTGGCATCCAAACCTCAACACATACCTAGGCATGACGCGTGTGCATGTACAGACTATGAACATTTCAAATTGCTGTGTTTGTACTGCCATACCTACATCATATGGAGGACTTCCGATGTATGTTGTCCCCTTGGGGATAGATTGAGACTTGTGAATATTTACCTTTTGATACAGGTTCTGTGAGATCACAGGACAAAGTGGCACTGTACTTACCTGTTACACAAAAAGGAATTGTTTGTTTTCATAAACATGATACAGTCCAAGTTGGTGGGAGTAATTGTAACATAACTGTGTCTTACAATTGTCATATAACAGACAAAGATTACAGTACTAGTTGTAGCACCATTCATGATGTGTATTTAAGCTTAATGAGAACAACGTGGAAAGATGTGCAGAAACATACTGAATTGTATAAACAGTCGTCTGTTATAGACAGGAAAATGTTACATGCAGAGTTAACCCGCATCAGTAGTAAAGTAGAATATTGTTATTTTGTTTGTGGGAAAAAAGCATATCAATGGTTACCTGAGAATTGGTCCGGCAGTTGTTTTTTGGGTTACCTGGCTCCAGCCATATGACATACTGCAGAATTGCCTCTGGGTTAAACGAACTGCAAAAGATATAGCCCGAAGAAGTGGGGAGTCAGTCGGGAAACCTACTAATGCAGTGGGTGAAATGGAAGCTGTTTGGAAAAATCATTCTTCTGCAAGAGATAAATGAAAATTGACTCATATGGACTTGAGTGACAGTGTTATATCGTGGCCTGGAACAATCCCAGCTTATGGAGCAGTGAAATCAATCAGGGAACTGAGGAAGTTGTCAAAACCTCTCGGAGGAATGAGCAATGCAACTTTTCGCTCTCGAACTTGTGACTGATGAACTGAATGCAATGAGAACTGTTGTGTCACAAAATGTAATGGCTCACGACTGCACCCTGGCGGTGAGAAGTGGTACGTGCGCGCTTATCAAAGAAGACTGCTGTGTCTAAGTACCACATAATAAGCACAATATCAACAACCACCTAGAGGTAATACAGCAGGTATCAGCCATGGTGGAACCAGGCCCAAACCCACTGACGAACTATTTCCAGAAACCATTTGGTGGATGGGGTTCACTCATAACTGAAAATCTTGATTGCCATTTGTGTTGTTCTGCTCATATTGTGAGCATGTGTCTGTTGCGGGATACTTTGTATGAAAGTATTAGTCAGGGACTCTGTTGACGTATCTGTAACCGAGACTATGTATCAAGACCTGTAGTGGGATTTGTTAATACCTAATGAAATCCTTTCTGAAATGTACAACAAATGACTTGCCTAGTTAAACGTTCCAGAGAGGAAGAGGCTAGGGAATTAAATAATGTTGTATATGTTTCTGGATACAATAGAAGCAATCAAAGGAGGGAGAATGTTAGAAAAATATATATTTAAACATATATGACGTGCTAGTTTAGAAGCAAATAGTGTATAATGCATATTATTCTATTTTACAATATGGCAGTAGAACTTATCATGCATGTAATTGCCTGTAGTGTAGCTGCAGTGTGATCGAACCCTGACCCTGGCAGTAACCAGTGCAGCAGGCGTATGTCATTCAGCATTAGTTATCTGCTGGGTTAGAGAATAATAAATGTATGTACAGGTATATCTTTCATCCTTCCACTGAGGAGGATGGCCTTGTGAGCTCTATCTAAGATAGAGTACAGCTGCTCACCAGAGAGACGAAGGAACATAGTAGGCGATGAACTGACTATTGTACCCGAACAGGCTTGGAACCTTGACAGATCAGAATTTACAGTAGGACAATCTAATTGACTATGTGCCTCGCAAGGCTGTGCTATTCTCATGGGAAAACATTTAATAAGCATTACCTTAGCACCGTTGTAGGAATACAATATTGTGGACTATAGTGATGTAAATGCCCTGTGACTGACCACATCATTAAGGTGGGCAAAAGCTGATTGTAAACACAATACTCATACAGCTGTTTCTTGTATACAGTCAGACAAAACTCTATACTTGTACTGCATAGTTATTTGCCTCCTGGTGCACACTATTAAAACGTTGTGAAACTGAGCTTCCTGTGTTATTGACTGTCATTTTGAAAAGAGTAATGAGTGTTACAGTTTGATTTAAACAACGAATTGACAGATGTGTATGTTCTAGCATGGGAATAGGTCAAGCCAACCACCACAATCACCATGTGTACCACATACAAACAGCCAGTAACATGCAGTAGTAATGCATGAAGGCATACACGACTGTGGGAATAGCACAGGACATATGGCACGTGCCAAGTGCAGATGCGTGACACAAAACCCCAGGATGGGGCTCCCTGCAAAGAGGAACATGTGCCAACCACACCTCCCACAGATGTACTGGCAATGAAAACACATGCCAAACACACAGAAACACTACCATCCAACCCACGACTGCAACGGAGGCTGGTCAAACACCACTATGAAGCATGCACAAACAGGGACATGTGTAACCGTTGCCTTAACACCCCCCCATAGGCCAAAGAAGAATAAAATGGACATATGCATGTAATGTTGTGAAGGATGTGTGGTAGTCCTCAGTATCACAGTGGTAGGGACACAGATACACTGTAATCAACCGTGACGTATGTGCACTGTAGACAGCATACCTGCAGGTAATACAGAGGACAATCACGTGCCACAGAAATATACACATGAGAAAGAGGATAGGGGATAGACAAGTGTAAATGGGACAAACCATGAATATAGGTTCATAGGTCCATAGGTACAGGGTAGGCCATCTACCCAAGTTCAGCCATAACCCTACACCATAGTTAGGATTCCTTTGCCAACCTTCCTGTCCGGAGATAAAATGCTTATGATATTGCTGTACCTCTGTCAAGCAGTGATAATGATGTAATCCCTGGCCTATATCTGCAATCCCCCATCCAACGGACAACATACCCCCGAACAAGGCTAGCAAGGATCTCTGCCTTACATGTACTGTGATGTAGATCCACAGCATTGTGAGTGTCCGGGTGATGTATGTGTCACTCCAACACATCCTATTAATGACCGCGTCAAGATTCATGTCACCTGCCCTCGTGGTTCCGAGGGATGCACATACAGTAGGTGAGGCATAGACATGACATATGGGTTGACATGGCCTCGTATGTCAGGCACAGGTCAACACTGAACAACAGGTATGTGACTGAATGGGGCAGGGGTCGTACAAGTGGGGCAGCATTACACAAATCCATGACAGCCTGCATCTGTATGACAATTAACCTATGAGGCCTTCCCAGCTGCTGTAGGTGTCGGGTCAGATACCCTCCGAATGGGGCAATGTAGTCAATCATAGGTGTAACACATAATGAGTACAAGGAGACAATGACCTACCCTGATCTAGATGTGAATCCCTGCACAAACAGGTGGGCAATGTAGAAGTCCCACCGAACCATGATAGCAACGTGTGTGTTGAACGAATGGTGACCGACAACCTCTGTCCCCTGATCCCTGGTAATCAACCCTGCGCTCAGTGGACTGCCACCCATATGCTGGACAGGGGTGACCTAGTACTCCTCGACAGGTATGATGTTGCATTACCTTGCATTTAGCTGTAGGCCATGTCCCTGACAGCAGATATGCATATCTGGGAGGCCCCTTTGAAGGATATCCGTGTCAGATGTCCGTCCCACTATGGCACCCGTTTCGCAGTCATCTACAAACAATGTCGCCCATAACACCCGTGTGTGTGCCTGTACTGTGGAAATGTAGATGTATAAGAGGAGTGGATCCAGGGAAGAGCCCCGTGGGACACTGCCTGCGACAGGCAGTAGGTCTGACATGCTGCCAGCAACTATGACCACGTGGACTGTGTCACATAGCCAGTTTACAACCCATCCTGTGATGTACGTGTTCACATCCAAGCCGATGGGTTTATCAATGATACCTGAGGGGGGTAATGTGTTGAAGGCCTTTGCCAGGTCGTGGTAGGCTGTATGGACTGCAAGACCCCCATCAATGGCCTTGGTGACTGTCCTGAAAACGTCAACCATGCTTTAAACGCATGAACCACCCCTGACCATGCCAAACCGTGTTGGATGCAAAGTATGCAGGTCCCCTATGCCTTCATCTACGAGCCGCAGTATGATCCCTTCCCATGTCTTTGCAGATAGGTCTCCTCATGGTAATGGGACAGTAATAACCAGGGTCAGTGGAGGCATTGGCCCTGTGACGTGGGACTACAGTCGCGTCTGAAACAACCCGGCACGTTACCCGAGGTGAGGCTACAAAGAAACAGCTGTCCTAACTGTGGGTCTAATTCCTCAATGAGATCGTGGAGTACACAGTCGGGTCACCAGCTGGTCTCATGGATGCTATGTTCACTACCCTGGAGAGAGCATGTCCCACCCGTACGTCACAGAACATTTGGGGACCACAAACCGCTGGGACAGACATCTCTTCATGTGGGGGGGTGTGGAGATGTCCTCACCGAACTTGTCAGCCCGTATTTTGGCAATGTGTGTATGTTGAGTAAACTCCACATCATCGTGAACCCAGTCAGAGCATATGTGGGAGTGACCTCCCAGGTGTCCAGCATAGCAAATGAAGGCTGTATGATTGTCAGCCAGGTCCATGTAGATATATCTGTGGAACGTGCCCGGACCATGTCATGACAGCCTGTAGCTGTACACATATAATGACCAAGGGTGTCATACCTCACAAGGTGTCTGCTCCGCCTTGTAGTAGCCACCTCCTCTCGTTGTACAGCTTGTGTATGGCTGGGGTACACCACACTGGATGCTTGGCATTGGTACAATGAACCACAGTTGGGTAAGGGAATGCCTGATCTATGCAGTCCTGTAGGTACCGGTAGACGGCATATGTAAGTGATGCAGTGGCTGCAGTACTGTTGACCACTGGCTCAGGGTCCTTAAAGGAGACCACAGTAGTGTTCAGAATTGTGAATTCTGCCTTTGAGCAAGCCATGTGTATGGTAACCGGCAACACCCACAGCAACGGATGTCAATAGCAGAAGCCATTGTACAAATAACATAGATTAACCCGGCATGACAATATGTATTATCATACATGTATTGACACGTGTCTGCTAATTACACTTGCAAATGGCCGGTAAGACCGGGCTAAAGTTCCCGTGATTTACCTAGTCTGGAGGTGTTCCGACAATAAAGTGGCGATACTTCCCAACCGGGACCTCTGGGGATTAATTAAAGCGGTTGTTAACCTGCAACATTGGATGTACACCATTTGGTTCTGGTCTCGGAAAACATGGTTTCCGTAGCACTACACACTATGGGTAGTCAAGCAGACATCCGCGATTGGTGAACACACAGCAGCAGTCAAACCCACTGGCCACACGGACACAGTCCGACAAGCTCTACACTTTACATATGCACATTGGTGTCCATTGTAGGACCCAAAAATTTTCCTGTACGGAATGCAAGCCAGCCTCCGTCATCACCCACGTGAACTGATTGTCGTGACCACGTCACAGCTACACATATGCACCGCAAGCGTGTTCAATGTTGATGATAGCTGTCCATGAAATGCAGCACATATGCACAGAAATCCCCAGGGTACCGAGTCCATAGAAGTGCGTCCACATCACAGTCCCGCACACATGAAGGATGTGTAATGGGTAGTGTCGACTGTTGCAGTCAAGGGATCCTGGGTATGTAGAAACAGGGCTCGGCGTTGTTTTGCAGGTAATCCTTTGTCCCGCCCCGTGGGAGGGATGTGTGCGTAGCACCTGCCTTACTCCCCACTAATAATGCAAAGCATCCACCGGAGAATGCTACATGCAGGTGTGAAATGTGTAGAGCCCTATACCAGTGTCCAGTAGGCAATTCTCATGGATGGACAAGCGTACGACCAAGATGGCACCCACAACTGCAAACCCGGGGGAATTACACAGCCGCGGTAAGGCATAACACAGGGAATATACATAGGGACTACAGTTGACATTCCCCATACAAAGTTGGACCGCCGTGCAAACACCGGCGTACACAGCACTCAATCTGCCAGCAACAAAATGGGGAGCACTCGCTACCATACATCGGAACAGATGGGCGACCTGTGGAACACATACTAATGGCACACCCACAATGTCAACTAGGATATGTAAACTATGGCGTTCCCACCTATGAAGAAAACATGCTTCAATGAATACATAGGGGATCAACATGTTCTGGTGGTGTTATGTTGAAAATACAGTGACGGATATGTCCTATTGGGACGTCTGAGGTTTATTTGAAGCAGTTGCTAACCTGCATCTTTGGATATACACCAGTTATTCACAGTTCTAAAACACCTGGTTTACGTAGCACCACGTAGAATGGGTAGTCAAACAGACATCCGCGATTGGGGAACATACAGCAGCAGTCAAAAGCACTGGCCAGTTGGACACAGTCCAGCAACATCTAACTTTACATATGCACATTGGTGTCCATTGAAGGACCCAAAAATACCTTCTCACAGAACCCACTCCATCCGTCTACGAATAACAGATGATGCTATAGCCGTGACTACGGCACAGTTAGACATATGCACCACCAGCGTGTTTAAGGTTGATGACAAGTGTCCATGAAATGCAGGACATATGAACAGAAATACCCAGATCGACGTGTCCATACATGTGCGTCCACATCCCAGTCCCGCACGCATGAAGGATGTGTAATGGGTACTGTCGAGGGTTGCAGCCATGGGATTTTGGGTATGCAGAAATGGGGCTCTGTGTTGTCTGTCAGATAATCCGTTGTCCCGCCCGTGGGAGGGATGTGGGCATAGTACCTGCCTTACTCCCTACTAATAATGCAAAGCATCCACCGGAGAATGCTATATGCAGGTGTGAAATGTGTACAGCCCTATACCAGTGTCCAGTAGGCAATTCACATGGATGGACAAGGGTACGAACAAGATGGCACCCATAACTGCAAACCCGGTGGAATTACACTGCCGCAGTAAGGCATTACACAGGTAATACACATAGGGACTACACTTGACATTCCCCATACAAAAAACACAGAGAACCAGCTGAGAAAGTCCAAAGCAAAATGAGGTACTGTAGAAACGGTCAGTGACCACTCAGAGCCCACCAGGAATTAAATGCAGTCACCATAGTTTATTGAAGCGCTTTTCGTCTGCTTCATAAGCAGACTCCTTCAGAATACATACAATGCAGTTCAACTTACTACATTTAAAACCCTTAATTGGTCAGTAAATTAGATATGCTAAGTATTAATTAAATGCCTTAAAGGCGAACAAGCTAACACTTTACTCGGGTTACAGATTCCACACAGTGAGTAAATCAGACATTGCTTCAAAATGTATATTCTTCATAGAAAAATAATAATATATGTATAAATATGAAAGAAGAACCAACATGATGTTTTCCAAATGTCTGAGTGTATAAGCTACATATATATGTTCTAGGGATTGTGCCAATATATTAAAAGAACTAGAGACACCTAGTAATATAAATGAACCATAATATATAGAGATAAACCTTATGATTATGACTAATGTAAAATATATCAATGAAATGTAAAGATTCAAAATGTGGTGAAGTAAATATTTATTTAGACGGTTAGTTAAATAAATCAATTCAGACATCCTTGTCAAAATACCAAAACAAGGCCAGCGAGGTGCTCTGCCTCACATGTACTGGGATGTTGTTCCACAGCATAGTGAGTGTCTGGGTGATGAATCTGTCCCACCAGCACGTTCTATTAATGACAGTGTCAAGGTGTACGTCACCTGCCCTTGTGGTTCTGAGGGATCTAGATTCTTTAGGTGAAGCATAGTCATCAAATCCGGGTTCGACATGGCCTTGTATGCCAGGCACAGGTCACCTCTGGGCAAGTGGTATGCGACTGAATAGAGCTGGAATCCTTTCAGTCGGTCAGCATAACACATATTCCTGAGACCCTGCATCCGTTTGTCTATGAACTGTCGGGGCCTTTCCAGCTGCTGCAGGTGTCGGGTCAGATACATTCTGAATGGGGCATTGTACTCAATCATAGGTCTAATGAGTGATGAGTACAAGGGGACAATGACCTCCCCTGATCTAGATGTGAATCCCTTCATGATCAGGTGGGCAATGTAGAAGGTCTACCTAACTACGTTAGCAACGTGTGTCGAACGAACGGTTACCGACAACCCGGGTCCCCAGATCCCTGGTAACTCCCTCTGTGCTCAGTGGATTGCCACCTATATGGTAGCTAGGGGTAACCTTGTTCTTCCCGAAGGGTATGACTATGCATTTCTTGGCATTTAGCTGTAGGCCATGTCTCTGGCACCAGTTATCCATATCTGTGAGGCCCTTCTGAAGGATATCTGTGTCAGATGTGTGTCCGACTATGGCACCCAGTTTGCAGTCATCTGCAAACATTGTCAGCCATAACCCCTCTGTTTGCTTGTACTTTGGAAATGTAGATGCGAAAATAGTGGACCCAGGACTGAGCCCGTGGGACAACACCTGTGACCAGCTGTGAGTATGACATGGCCAGCAACTATGACCGTGTGGGTTCTGTCACTTAGCCAGTTTGCAACCCATCTGGCGATGTATGTATTTACATTCAAGCTGACGGGTTTATCAATGATACCTGAGGGGGGTATTGTGTCAAAGGCCTTTGCCAGGTCGAGGTAGGCTGTATGGACTGCTTTACCCTCATCAATGGCCTTGGTGACTGATCCTAAAAAGTCAGACATGTTTAAAAGGCATGATCTGCATTTGACCAAGCCAAACTGGGTTGGATCCAAAGTATGCAAGTCCCCTATGTCTTTATGTATAAGTTCCATTATGATCCTTCTCCATGGCTTTGCAGATAAGGCTTGTCAAGGTAATGGGATGGTAATTACCAGGGTCAGTGGAGGCACCATCCTTGTGAAGTGGGACTACAGTCGCCTTGTGCCACTACTTGGGTACGTATCCTGAGGTGAGGCTAAGATTAAACAGCTGTCCTAACTGTGGGTTTAATTCCCCATTGAGTTCATGGAGTACACAGCTGGGACACCATCTGGTCCCATGGATGCTGTGTTTACTGCCTTGGAGAGCATTTCCCACCTGTGCTACAGATGTTCCAGGATCTACAATCCTCTGGTATAGATATCTCTCCATGTGGGGGTGAGTTAGCACCGAACCTGTCAGCCAGTATGTTGGCAATGTGTGTAGGTTCAGTCATCCTCACATCATTCTGAACCCACTCTGAGCATATCTGGGAGTGTCCTCCCAGGTGTCCAACATAGCTAAAGAAGGCCTCATGATTGTCTGTCGACTCCTTGTTGATTTCTCTGTTGTAGTTCTTCACATACAATGAGCAAGGGTGTCTTACCTTACAAGGATTCCGCTCTATCTTGTAGTAGCTACCTCCTGTCATTGTAGAGCATGTTCATGGCTGGGGTCCACCACACTGGATGCTTGGCTTTGGTACAAAGAGTCTCAGTTTTGTATGGGATTGCCTGATCCATGCAGTCCTGTAGGTGCTGGTGGAAGGCATGTATGTGATTCAGCGGTTTGAGTAATGTTTACCACTGGCTCAGGGCCTTAAAGGAGACCACAGTAGTGTTCAGAAGTGTGAATTCGCTTTGAGAAAGGCATATGTATGGTAACCGCACCACCCACAGCATTGTATGCCAATAGCAGAAGCTATTGTAGGTTGTCCAAACACACGTGTCCATACACATGGAACATCATAGCAATAAACCACGCCCGGATGTGGGTAATGCTAGATGTACTCACGGCAGACGTGGTGCGTTCCGAGTCCGACGCCCCAGGGACCACACACATAGCCGGCCTTAGGCATAGGCCAACTAGGCAGCCGCCTAGGGCGCCGCTCTACTCGGGGCACCTTTCCAGCCTTTATATTGTGTAGGTAGACCAGGACGGGGGTAGCGGGTGATGTGGCGGTGGCATCATGGAGTCCTTCTGCCTAGGGCACCACTTGACCTAAGGCCACTCTTGCCGTGGGTAAATACAGCAGTATCCACACCCAGACGCGGGTCATTGCTAGTATGACATATCATCTATGGAAAGAAACCATATATTCCCAGACATAATGGCACAGCATAATGCCTGTCCGCTGCCCAAACGCAGACATATGGCACCCGCGGCGGTGCGGACGTACTGCGCGAGATGTCCGTTACCAATGTCGACACTGTCTCGCTCTGTGAAACAAAGTCAACATAGCGATTCAATACTAAACAGCGATGGAGAGCCCGATGTCCCCGTTGCTGAGCTGTTCAACCTGTTCCGCCATGTTAAATGTGTGTAGCAGAGCTGGACTGGCCCAAACTAAGCAACGGACATGTCCGTGGCTCAGTGAAAGCCATCACGCAATGTTAAACCCATGTAATATAGCGAGACAGGTTATGAATACCGAGGGTTAGTAATGGAAATAGGTCCGTTCGACCAGACCGTGTGCAATTACTATAACAAGATCTACAACGGGTACGCCAGCCAATCAGCGCACATGGTTAGGAATAATGGGGGCATGGTATCATAGACTCGGACAAACCGTGCCCATGTGACTCATCTAACATTCGTACACGGTCAGGGCAGTTCGTACACTGGGCGGACAAGACCAAACCCAAAGCACCACAGGAACACCCTGACAATCGAAGGCCTGTATGCGTGGGGATATAAGCCCTGTGATCTGAACATCCCTGCGGTCACGACATATGCATCCTGGGCCATGAGCGGAGGGAATAAGGAATGTTTAACATGTAGTACCGCACCTTTCCCAGCAGGAGAATGGATGCCAGTGACGTGCGTGAGTGCGGGGGGGGGAAGGGGAAATGTAAATGTAGCTAAGTACCATGGGTATGCATATTAATGACACCGAACAGCTAACGTGTAGTGGTCACAGTAACCGCAAACGTGAATGCAGTCCCGTTTGAATTACGACTATAGAACATATAAATGTGAACGGTACGTAATCGTCCATGCTGCAAAGACTGTTACATGTATAAAGGTGTATGCATTCCGCACATGTCCATCAACTGGATCAGAGATATGTTACCGGAATAGTCACAACTAACACAGACCACGTAACCACACAGACCCAGTAAACATATGTAGACAGAATACGGATATGCATGTGCGCCTGCGTAACCCACAATTAGGAAATGCAAGTGCGTGTGCGTGTGTGATCCCTCAAGCAGGGCAGGTTAAGGATGTGTCCTCCACGTCAACCAGACATGTCTCATAAATGTCAGCCTCTGAAAGTATGGAATCGGGCAATGCCATGTAAAGTACCGTTAGAAATAGTGAGAAACACACGCTATGTGATGAGACAAACATAGAATGTGGATAGAAGAACGTATGTGTTAGTAGTATGGATTGATGACGGTTATGCATCAGTAACCCGAACCACTTGTCAGAAGGTGCCCCGCATTTAATTGCGTTCAGTTGGCTCACACTTGTTGACCGGGCTAGGCTAGCTGGATATATGTCCAGTGTCAGCAGAGGCCCATGGAGAAATGCTCCACACACAATAATAGCACAACATACCAAAGTACTCATATATGTAACCAAAAAGAACAACAATAGAAAGTGTCCTGAAAGGACTGGTTACACACAGATCCCAGACGACAGACAGATATATGGCCAGTGGAAGCACGTCACATTTATGGGATCAGGTCCCTAAAGAAGCAAGAAGGTCACACATGACACGCCAGCGAATTGCCAGATAGACACTGGTCAATGTAACACACAGCAAGATTAAGGGCCAACCAGCCGTACACCATGCCAGAACCTGTACAGTGGAAAGGTATGGCATGGTAATTGATGTGTGTACACAGGTAATCCACAGACAGTAACAAAGAAAGGTATGAAACGAGGGGTTCACATGTATATATCTACACACATCAGTCCGACCCCATATATGACGATGGACATAGATTTGTCACTTGAAAACAAGATGTAAACAACTACAGTTTATTCCATTTCATATTGATATAGTTATAATACAGTCATATTCACATGTAACATTGTGACTCTTATTTACATTCATATTTATACAAAATATGCTTTAATTGTACTTATTGATTCCATGCTTTGGAATCGTAATGCAACAGTTATACACATTGATATACAATATCATGATCAACACACTACATTCTAAGGTTTACTCACAACAATTATCAACTATGTTTCAATATACTGATTGTATTGACCAATATTGTAGTTATATGAACACATTGTTGTTGTATTATTGTTTCCATTAAGTAATGTATGCAACACTGATTTGTATATGTCGTTATCATCAAGACTTGGAGCACTGTCCACTTAACTATGAGCAGGTTTATTGATTAATTGACTTTAAACTGACTCTGAAGGAAGTGTATAAGGGACGACTATGTAATGTATTTTGTACGACGATGCCCCATGTTAGTGGGTGAAAGAGCTCAGTATCTGTTGACTGTGGAGTGTATCGTTTTTGTCATTGTCTGTTTTGGCCTGATATATGTTCAATGATGTCTTTATGAAGATGACCAGGACTCAAGGTTTGCTGTATTTCCGCTTACTGGCACGTGGATATAGATAGGCCAAGTAATACATAATATGGGTAGTCAAACAGACATCCGCGATTGGGGAACATACAGCAGCAGTCAAAACCACTGGCCAGATGGTGACAGTCCAACACGTTCTACACTTTACATATGCACATCGGTGTCCATTGTAGGACTCCAAAAATTTACCCATTCATATTATCAACCAGCTGCGATCGATCCAGACGGTGTGACAGCCGTGACTACGGCACAGCTAGACATATGCACCACCAGCGTGTTTAAGGTTGATGACAACTGTCCATGAAATGCAGGACATATGAACAGAAATCCCCAGATTGTCCTGTCCATAGAAGTGTGTCCACATCCCAGTCCCGCACATGAAGGATGTGCAATGGGTACCGTGGAGGTTGCAGCAATGGGGTCTTGGGTTTGCAGAAAAGGGGCCCGGTGTTGTTTGGCAGATAATCCGTTGTCCCGCCCGCGGAGGGATGTGGGTATAGCATATGCCTTACTCCCCACTAATGATGCAAAGCATCCACCGGATAATGCTAAATGCAGGTGTGAAATGTGTACAGCCCTATATCAGTGTCCAGTAGGCAATTCCCATGGATGGACAAATGTACGCCAAGATGGCACCTATAACTGGAAACCTGGTGGAATTACACAGCTGCAGTAAGGCATAACACAGGAATACAGATAGGAGTACAGTAGACACTCCACATAGAAAGTCAGACCGCGGCGAATACCGCGCATACAGCACTCAACCTGCCAGCAAGTGAATGGTGATCACTCGCTGCCATACCGCGGAACAAATGGGCGACCTGCGGAACACATACTAATGGCACACCAACAACGTCACCTAGAAAGGTTATAGGATGGTGAAGCTATGGCGTACACACATATAAAGAACATCCTTCAATGAATTAATAGGATCTACATGTTTCGTTCGTGTAAAGTTGACAATACAGAGGCGGGAATGTCCCAATGGGATATCTGCGGATTGGTGAAAGCAATTGTTAGCTTGCAACATTGGAATCACACCATTTGGGTACAGTGGCGGATAACACGGTTTACGTAGTACTACATAATATGGGTACACAAACAGACATCCGTGATTGCTGAACATACGGCAGCAGTCAGACCCACTGGCCAGATGGACACAGTACAATACGTTCTACACTTGACATATGCACATTGGTGTCCATTGTAGGACCCAAAAATTATGCGTATGCAATGTGAACAGGCGGCGATCTAGAGACCCAGAAGACCTGATAGCCGTGACTACGGCACAGCTACATATGTGCACCACCAGCGTTTTCAAGGTTGGTGACAAGTGTCCATGAAATGCAGGACATATGGATCGGACTCCCCAGGTTGCCGAGTCCATAGATCGCGTGCCCACATCCCATTCACGCACACATGGAGGATGTGCAATGGGTACCGCCGAGGGTGCAGACATGGGATCTTGGGTATGCAGAAATGGGGCTCGTGTCGATTGGCAGATAATCCGCCGTACCGCCGTGGAGGTATGTGGGTATAGCACATGCGTACTCCCCACTAATAATGCAAATCATCCACCGGAGAATGCTAAATGCAGCTGTGACATGTGTACAGCCCTCTACCAGTGTCCAGTAGGCAGTTCCCATGGACGGACAAACGACGCCAAGATGGCACCCATAACAGCAAACCTGGTGGGATCACACAGCTGTAGTAAGGCAAAACACAGGGAATACAGATAGGGACTACAGTAGAGACTCCACATACAAAGTCAGACTGCCGCGCGAATACCGGGCGACACAGCACTCAATCTGCCAGCAAGTGAATGGTGATCACCGCTGCCATACCGCTGAACAAATGGGCGACCTGAGGATCACATACTAATGGCAGACCAACAACGCCACCTAGAAAGGGTACAGGATGTTTAAGCTATGGCGTACACATATAAAGAACATCCTGCAATGAATCAATAGGATCTACATGGTTTCTTCGTGTTAATGTGACAATACAGAGGCGGGAATGTCCCAATGGGATATCTGCGGATTAGTTAAATCAATTGTTAGCCTGCATCATGGGAACTACACCATTTGGGTTCGGTGGCGGAAGACCCGGTTTACGTAGCTCTACATAATATGGGTACTCAAACAGACATCCGTGACTGCTGGACATGCAGCGGCAGTCAAACACAATGGTCAGATGGACGCAGTCCAATATGGTCTACACTTTACATAGCACACCATGTCCATTGTAGGACCCCAAAATTTATCCGTACGCAATGCAACCTGCTTGGAGCGGGAGACCCAGATGAAGTGGCAGCCGTGACTACGGCACAGCTACATATATGCACCACCAGCGTGTCCAAGGTTAATGACAACTGTCCATGAACTGCAGGTGATATGCACATGAATCCCCAGATTGTCCAGTCCATACAGGTGCGTCCACATCCCATTCACGCACACGTGGAGGATGTGCAACGGGTACTGTCGAGGGCTGCAGCCATGGGATCGTGGGTATGCAGAAATGGGTCTCGTGTTGATTGGCAGATGATCCGTTGTCCCGCCCCGTGTGAGGGATGTGGGTATGGCACATGCGTTACTCCGCACTAATTATGCAAATGACCCACCGGAGAATGCTAAATGCAGCTGTGAAATGTGTACAGCACTATACCAGTGTCCATTACACAGTTCCCATGGATGGACAATCGTACGGCCAAGATGGCACCCATAACTGCAAACCTGGTGGAATCACACAGCTGTGGTAAGGCACAACACAGGGAATACAGATAGGGACTACAGTAGAGACTCCACATACGATGTCAGACCGCCGCGTGTGAATACCGGCGTACACAGCACCCAATCTGCTAGAAGATGAATGGGGATCACTCGCTACCATACCGCAGAACAAATGGGCGACCTGCGGAACACATACTAACGGCACACCAACAACGTCAAGTGGGAAAGTCATAGGATCCTGACACTATGGCGTTCACGCTCATGAAGAACATCCGTCAATGAATTAATAGGATCTACATCTCTTGGTTGTGTCCGTTTGACAATACTGTGGCGGACATATCCTAATGGGACATTGGAGGATGACCTAAAGCTTCTCCTAGCCTGCATCATTGGATCTACACCATCCGGTTTCAGTTTAGAATACCCTGGTCAACGTAGCACTACATAATATGGGTAGCAACCACACATCCGCGATTGGGGAACATACAGCAGCGGTCAAACCCACTAGCCAGATGGACACAGTCCAACAAGGTCTACACTGTACATATGCACAATGGTGTTCATAGTAGGACCCCAGAGATTCATCCCACGCAATGTCAACCAGCCACGATCGAGACCCGAAGAACTGACAGCCGTGTCACGGTACAGCCAGACATATGCACCCCAGCGTGTTCAGGGTTGACGACAGCTGTCCACGGAATGCGGACATATGTACAGATATTCCCATATTGTAGAGTCCATAGAGGTGCGTCCACATCCCATTCCCGCACACATGCCGGATGTGTAATGGGTACCGTCGAGGGATGCAGCCATGTGATCCTGGGTATGCAGTAACGGGGCTCGGTGTTGTTTGGCAGATAATACGTTGTCCCGCACCGTGGGAGGGATGTGGGAGTAGCACGTGCCTTACTCCCCACCGATAGTGCAAAGCATCCACCGGCTAATGCGAAATGCAGGTGTGAAATGTGTACTGCTCCATACCAGTGTCGAGTAGACAATCGCGAGGGATGGACAAGCGTAGGACCAAGATGGCACCCATAACCGCGAACCTGGTGTAACCACACAGCTGCAGTGAGGCATAACACAGGTAATACAGATGGGGAAACCAGTAGACACTCCCCATACAAAGCCAGACCGCTGTGCGAATACCGCGCATACAGCTGTCAATCTGCCAGCACCGAATGGGTATCACACGCCCCGCATCGCTGAAATAATGGGTGACCTGTGGAACACATTCCAATGGCACAATGACAACGTCAGATAGGAAAGCCATACGATGGACAAACTCAGGCGGCCCCAACAGTGAAGAACATCCTTCGTGAAGTAATAGTGTTAATGTCAATTGACCATGGAATACACATACTCCACATCAAAGACCCGGTGGCACCTTATGGCATACAAAGCACGACACACATAGGTAGATGTAACGTTTCATCCACGACAGGTCACATGTGGTATCCAAAGGTTACTCCATAGACATGTAAGCGCTATCACCCGTAGGCTCTGTGAGACGTACACATAACATAGATGCGCCCAGGCTTTATATATCCCCCCTTACACTTCCATGTGTTACTTTCTGTGCAAACAATGAACATGTAACCACAGCATAGAAAGCACAGACGCAATGTTAACCACACACACATATGTTAACACCTCAGAAGGCATCCTATTAACACATGTATCATATGTTATTGTACTATGCCGAATACTCATCATTCAATGATTTAACAATGTATATGGCAGATATGCATAGCATATCACTGTAATACAGCGGTACATAACTGAAAGAGTGGACAAATGTGTGCTAACCGCACAGCTGTACCTAAACTACATTCCCGTTATGGGGGCTTGCTCCACCTGCCTCGCAAAAGAGGCCTCATCTGTGTTCCATCAGTCAGGCCTGGTGTGTGGCCAACCCTCCACCTACTAATCCAAATAGATCCGCATTCTATAGCATAGCTGATGAGGTCCCCCCTCTGGTATTACAACCTGGACGCAGTAAAGCACCGACTGTAGACGAATGCCTTGTGATGTGCCCACATCCGCCTGTAGGCATACGGCAATCCTGCGGCTGGCCAGGGCGCCGCACTAGTAGGGCCACCTGTCCAGTAGGTGTGTCATGTAGGTATACCAAGATGGGGTCACCATGTGCTGTGGTGGTGCGCCAAGGAGCCCTACAGCCTAGGGCAGCAGTCGATCTAAGTCCGCAGCCGTAAGAGGGGTAGTACGGTCTGCAGGTATGTGCAGACGTGCACATGAAACAGCGGTCCACAAGGATTACCCATGGTGGCGACACATGCACAGATGGCTGTAGCGGACACACACACGCCATGCATACAGCACAGGTAGACATACACACACCATAATTCAGCCAAGTACACACAAGGTGTATGGCGGTACGGGTACACTGTCAGGACAGCAAGGATAGCTGTCTGTCACGATATCCAGCAGATGTCAATACGGTGTTCTGGAATACGGACAGTGCATGGACAATGAGTGGATACGCAACGCACCACAGTCATATGTGTCAGCCGTGCAAATATGCGATACATGGGAAAGACAGCCGCCCATGCTAGAGCAGCATTACGGCCACAACACAGGTACGTAGATATACAATGACAGAGATACAGACGGACACATGTGGCAGGCCCGGTGTGTAATGTACACAGCATCACCCCACCACACCATAGCATGGTGCACGTGGAGATCACGCCACGGCGGTCGCCGACCACAACAGACACACAAGCAGTACACGACCGCGCATCACCATCCAGAAACACAGGGATGGCGGCAGGATAGGTGTGTTCTGCGAAACCACAAGGCCATACCCTATGAACCCCTGCAGCTGGGAGCAAGGACACCCACACCCATGTGGCAGGCCTGGTGTTTGTCCACACCCCCACATACCCAAACCCACTAACTTACAACACAGGTATGGAATGCGCTACGTGGACCACCGAGCACACCACCAGCAGAGGCACATGTACAGGTGGGTGGCAACATCCGTAAAGGAATGGCCGCTGATAGCCAAGGTTTGTGTTGCAAAGCGTCTAAAAGCATGTTCATCTGCAGAGGCAGCTGGAAACACACACACACACAGAAGAGCTGGAGTCGAACCTACGCCTATCTACATGAACTCACTACAGTATGAAGCATTTACAGAACGCGCTACCGAGTTTACTGAGCACAGCGCTGTCAGAGGCATACTTCTAGGCGGGTGACATCACTCGTAAGACAATAGCTGGCAATAGCCAAGGTATGTGTTGCGAAGCGTCTAAAAGCATGTTCATCTGCAGAGGCAGCTGGAAACACACACACACACACACTGAAGGGCGGGGAGTCGAACCTACGCCTATCTACATGAACTCACTACAGTATGAAGCATTTACAGAACGCGCCACCGAAGTTTACTGAGCACAGCGCTGTCAGAGGCATACTTCTAGGCGGGTGACATCACTGTAAGACAATAGCTGGCAATAGCCAAGGTATGTGTTGCAGCGCCTAAAGCATGTTCATCTGCAGAGGCAGCTGGAAACACACACACACACACACGGAAGGGCCGGAGTCGAACCTACGCCTATCTACATGAACTCACTACAGTATGAAGCATTTACAGAACGCGCTACCGAGTTTACTGAGCACAGCGCTGTCAGAGGCATACTTCTAGGCGGGTGACATCACTCATAAGACAATAGCTGGCAATAGCCAAGGTATGTGTTGCGCGCCTAAAGCATGTTCATCTGCAGAGGCAGCTGGAAACACACACACACACACACACACGGAAGGGCCGGAAGTCGAACCTACGCCTATCTACATGAACTCACTACAGTATGAAGCATTTACAGAACGCGCTACCGAGTTTACTGAGCACAGCGCTGTCAGAGGCATACTTCTAGGCGGGTGACATCACTCATAAGACAATAGCTGGCAATAGCCAAGGTATGTGTTGCGGCGCCTAAAGCATGTTCATCCGCAGAGGCAGCTGGGAACACACACACACACACACACACGGAAAGGCCGGGAGTCGAACCTACGCCTATCTACATGAACTCACTACAGTATGAAGCATTTACAGAACGCGTTACCGAGTTTACTGAGCACAGCGCTGTCAGAGGCATACTTCTAGGCGGGTGACATCACTCAGAAGACAATAGCAGGCAATAGCCAAGGTATGTGTTGCGGCTAAAAGCATGTTCATCTGCAGAGGGAGCTGGAAACACACACACACACACACACACACACACAAGGGCGGGAGTCGAACCTACGCCTATCTACATGAACTCACTACAGTATGAAGCATTTACAGAACGCGCTACCGAGTTTACTGAGCACAGTGCTGTCAGAGGCATACTTCTAGGCGGGTGACATCACTTGTAGGACAATAGCTGGCAATAGCCAAGGTATGTGTTGCGGCGCCTAAAGCATGTTCATCTGCAGAGGCAGCTGGAAACACACACACACACACACACACACGGAAGGGCCGGAGTCGAACCTACGCCTATCTACATGAACTCACTACAGTATGAAGCATTTACAGAACGCGCTACCGAGTTTACTGAGCACAGCGCTGTCAGAGGCATACTTCTAGGCGGGTGACATCACTCGTAAGACAATAGCTGGCAATAGCCAAGGTATGTGTTGCGGCGCCTAAAGCATGTTCATCTGCAGAGGCAGCTGGAAACACACACACACAAGGAAGGGCCGGGAGTCGAACCTACGCCTATCTACATGAACTCACTACAGTATGAAGCATTTACAGAACGCGCTACCGAGTTTACTGAGCACAGCGCTGTCAGAGGCATACTTCTAGGCGGGTGACATCACTGTGAAGACAATAGCTGGCAATAGCCAAGGTATGTGTTGCGGTGCGCCTAAAAGCTAGTTCATCTGCAGAGGGAGCTGGAAACACACACACACACACACACACACACACACACACACACACACACACACACACACACAAGGGCCGAGAGTCGAACCTACGCCTACCTACATGAACTCACTACAGCATGAAGCATTTACAGAACGCTACCGGGATTACTGAGCACAGCACTGTCAGGAGGCATACCCCTAGGTGGGTGGTATCATCTGCAGAGACAATGCGTCCGATAGGGAATGAAGACAGAGTGCGCAGTCACGCAGCCTGTTACCATCCCAAGGTGGCCGTACAGTAACACGTTATTGCTGCAGTCGGGAATACCAAATAACTACTGATCAGTACATCACGACAGGGATACGGGATGCACCACATGACAGTTTACCCTATGAGAGGGCATCCGCGGCAGGATGTAGGCAGCCAATGTGGCATGACAGCCACATATGTGTCACCTGGATGGTCACCATGGCTATGCAGGATGCCATTGGCCATGGCTACACGCCTAGTAGCAGACATCGGTGACGACTGTCGTGTGTACCCCTGGCGGGTGTACTGGCCATGCCTCCCACACCTAGCGGTTGCAAAGGGAGACAGACATGCTCACGGGTATCAACGCAGTCGGGCGGTGTGCACTGTACTGTGTGTCTATCTACACAGCTGCTTACTGGGCATGCTCAGACACTTAGACTCGCACAGAGCAGACATGCATACACATGGTGCGACGGCATGGGTGGCAGAATGTGGACCGTCGGTGTGTCGAGCCACACAACAGCAACCCGGCATGCCACAGACGTGGCGCTATGGCGGGGATACAGTCATGCACCCGGTATTACTGCAGTCAGGCGTGGTGTGCACTGTACTGTGTGTCTATCTACACAGCTGCTTACTGGGCATGCTCAGACACTTAGACTCAGCACAGAGCACACATGCATACACATGGTGCGACGGCATGGGTGGCAGAATGTGGACCGCCGTGTGTGTCGAGCCACACAACAGCAACCCGCCATGCCACAGACGTGGCCGCTGCGAAGGGGATACAGGCATGCACCCGGGGTATTACTGCAGTCGGGCGCGGTGTGCACTGTACTGTATGTCCATCTACACAACTGCTTACTGGGCATGCTTAGACAGAGCGGACATGCATACACATGGTGCGACAGCATGGGTGGCAGAATGTGGACCGTCGTGTGTGTCCAGCCACACAACAGCAACCCAGCCATGCCACAGACGTGGCCGTTGCAGCGGGGAATATCCAGGTGCAATTAACCATGGGTAGGACTGCCCTACAGTTTGTTGCATGCTACAGACCACCCTCCCAAACCCAGGATACCTGCACAGCCGTCCTGAGGACACTGGTGAGTGTGCATGCTCTCACAACAGCACCGTATTGGGTGACATCAACCACCCATACATAGACCGGAAACATTACCCATGACACAACACCCTACGCCACAGGTCCCGGTGTTCATACACGTGACTGCTGTGAAACAGCCATGAACCATACCCACTAGGGGACGATACCAGTTCTGCCCATCACACATGGGGAGGATATGCTCCACACAGGATGTACATCCCTCAATGGTGATATCAGACCATATAGTGGATCCACTGGTAATCCACATCCTGCACCCAACACCGCCATGGGAGACCTAAGTGACGACCTCTCCACAGCAAACCACACACATCATACGACCGGTGTGGTACCCTACAACTCCTCCATGCCAGTGGTGAACACAGGCCGCACTGCCAACTCCCTTACGAATGCCTTCTCTGAGCACCCCCAGGGATGTCTGCACCAAGCGATCATGATAACATCAGGACCTTGTCCACCAAAGGTAGGCACATGGTCTGGTGGACCCCAGCCACTGACAAACTGTACATCAACAGTTGGAGCTAATACATGACAGAGCAATATCAGTACCAGGGAAGCCATCACCCATTCATACCGGCGCCAACATACGGCCACACATACAATCATCCAAGGCCGCTTGTGGGAGTGGTACTGCAGAGGGCACATGAGACAACCATAGGGCCTTCCTTAACTGTGGTAAGGACATGGGTGGGAGCGCACAGTCATGGCCGGAAATGATCCAGAATGGTACAACGGTCACTGCACCCACAGACATTGTCAACAAACCAGCGGACATGTTCCATGCATACATCCACCCCCCCCCAAGAGGGGACATATCCATCCCACCGGAGTCTAGCCTCTGAAACATCTCATATGCCCTGGAGTGATCTGATATCTGTTAGGCGGTGAACACAGCACCAATGGGCCCCGATGGTGTCCCTGGCTGTGTGCTACCCAACCTCATTGAGGCCCTCGACCCACACATAAGGCTGCTGTGTCATGTTAGCCTTACTACGGGCTAGGTCCCCGCTGGATGGCATACGGCAGCTGTGGCCCCACTATGCCAGGGTAGTGCTCTTATGGACTGTAGACATTCCCGCCCTATCAGCCTGACAAGCCTTGTCTGCAAAGCTGCGGGAGGTCCATACAGGTGCCCATGAATACAGACAGTGGTGTACAGCCAATACCGCAACATACCCACAACGACTTAGTCAAGGGCAGATCCTGCCTCCCAAACCTGCTCGCCCTGTCTGGAGCGGTCATCAAGGCCATTGATGGGGTACGCCGGTTTGCACACACTACCATGACCTGGTGGGAGCGCTCAGAACACACTCCACGTGGTACTCATGGAAAGGCTCGCCAGCGCATATGTGGGGACATATGTCACACGATGGTTCTCAGAATGGTTGGAGGTCACACCACACAGGGTTTGTGTTCCTGGTGCCGTGTCAGACTCTAAGCTGGTCTCAAGTGGAGGCCCACAGGGCTCAGTCCTGGGCCCCCTGCCGCTCGGCATTCGACCATCCAATGTGCATGCAAACATAGGGGATTGTGGCAGACAAGGTATGCAGATGACTGCACACCGCCACCATACCCAACACCCCATCTGACCGGACATCCACCTAGGTCGCCATAGACATGGATAACTGGTGCCAGAGCCATGGCCTGCTGCTACATGCCACAGAAGGTGCAGACCTACCCAGTGGGAAGGACATGTTTGCCCCGACGTAACATGTACGTGGTAATCCATTCAACATGGTGGACGTGTTCATGGAAATGGGTACCACACCTGTCAGTAACCTCTGTCAACACACACTATGCCAATGTGGGTGGGAAGACATTCCACTGTGGCCACCTGGTCTGGAAGGAATCACATACACATCAGGGGTGTTCATTGTACCCCTGTACACATCACACACCAGAGCAATGATTGCGCATAATGGCACATCTGGGCTGTACCTAACCTGACACCTGCAGCACTCGGAAGGACCACAAATGTTCCACGACGCAGGGATAAAGGTGCTGGGACATGTGTCACACGCTGCCCGACCAAAGGGACTCCGGCTGTATACCTTCCCAGCACGTCTGCTCTGTGGTGATCTGTGCCTGACATACACGGCCATGTCCAACTTGGGTGACATGGACATGTTCCACCTCCTAGGCTCCCGGCAAACACGGCCACAGAAGCGACTGTCAGACACCTCACCACAAAGATGACTAGGACGTGCTGGGGGAACAGGGTCAACGCCCAGAGACCCCCTACAACACGGAGAGGATTGGCAGCCCATGTGAAGCAGAGGCCATGACTGCCTTTGTCCAGGGGTAATCATGACGTGTGGATGTGTGATCATAGGTATGCGCCAGGCATCATCTCTGTTTCAGTGCTGGACAGGGGACAGGAGACTGATGGATGTGGTATCCTCATCCTAAGGGGTGTTAGCAGCCACACACAGTCTTGCTAGGTTTACACATGCCGTAGGGCACATAGCCTGGTATGTACATGTGCACCTATGTACCTATGTAGGGGTCCATGCTGGTTGCGGGTACCTGTGCTATGCTGATATTGCCAGATGTGCCTGTGGGTACCCCACTAATACACGTGGGGAACTGATAACAGTGCTCCCAGTAGGCACATGCAAGTACACCATAATTGGCATACGGGTTAACTGAACCAACATGGTGCTACACATGTAACCACCACGCATACTGTGTACACAGAGCAATGACTGCTGCACCTGCACTACATGGTATGTCTGCTGCATGATGTCAGTGCACGACACACATCACATACGCACCTGTCACCTGCCATACACAACCACCACAACATACACATCGCATACTATGCAGACACAGGTATCACATACACCTCTCACTATCTTGTCCACCCTGTGCATCAGATTATGTTTGCATAACCATGCACCGATGGTGTAGCTCACGGTTCTGCGGCAGAGACTTCATCATATGCACAGGGTGATATGTGTGCCACAGGCATAGGCTGTACCAATGGATGACATCATGTGTGTGTGTAAGGGCCTGTGCATTTACTGGGCATGACTGTGCAGAATGCATGTGGATGTGGTGGAGCCCTACAGTTGTGTTTGCTGTGTGTGGGTATGTGTGTACACAGTTCAGTCATCTGTGATGCCTACACGGGGTATACTTGGCAGCCCCAGACTGTACAGTGCAGGTGGTACGGCTCACTGTGTCCGCCTGCGGCGACCTGACCCGTGCCTGCCTGGGGTCGCACGGGCACTACCGAGTGGAGGTATAGAGTGGCCACTCTCCGATGACACATGTCCGCTGGAAACGTGTCCACGCCGGGCCGCCCAGGGCCACGCCCACGTGGCCTGCTGTGTCCTGGTGTGGTTGGTGTAGTAGCAGCTGCACTGCTGCTGCTACCAGCACTGTGTGGGTGGGCATGGGAGGTGGCACGCACACTCCGACCTGCACTTGGTGGTGTTACTGGCCCACACCCACGTGCCCTATGCCTCACCCCTACCAGGTGTTCCAGCACGGACAGCTCACGCTCACGGATGGCCATGCCTCGGTCGAGGATCCCAGCCATCTCACCCAATCTCCTATCCAGAACATCGGCAAGATGCTGTTGGGCATTCGCCAATGACTGGATGTTCTCATTTAAGGAACGGATTGCGGACCTCTGCAGCCTCTGCCCTTCCTGGTTCTGCCGTTCGGCACGTGCCTGCGCCGCCATTACAGTCTGGAACATGCGCCTGGTTATACCAGCTGCTGCACCCTGTACGGCAGGTGTATGTCCAGCAGTGCTCCTCCTACGAGAAGCACCTGCCACATGCCTGTGTGGCACTCCACCAGTCATTACACTGGCATCATCGTGTGTACCCGCACCTTCTGCAGCCACCACACATTCCTGCTCGGTGCCAACAGACGCTGACTGTCCGTCATCTATGGGCAACGGTGTTGGGGTATGTGTCGGCATCTGAACCGTGTGCGGGGATGAAGGGGACGTAAGTGTGATGTTCTCCAATGGCACAGTGTCTGCCTGTGACGACCCTGCCTGTGCCTCATGCACATGGTCATCACCACTAGTATCTGTGGGGACACTAGCATCAGATGGACCGCAGGAGGGGAACGCACCTACAGCACCTGTCAATACAAAGACATACCGTAAGTTACATTACACACACGCAGACACACACACACACACACACACACACACACACACACATGCGGACACACACACGCTGACACACACACACGGACACACACACATGCAGACACATCATGCATGTGATATTGCAGGTGGCATGCAGCATTCCCACACCACAGGCCAGTGAATGCAGCCCAGACATTAATAGTGGCAGTATGCATACTGCCCTGGAGTGCACACTACAACAGGCAGGTGTCTTTTAGTGGGCATGCAGTACACACATTCATGGTAGTTTGCATGCATCACCGTGATACACCGTGTGGCCACGGGCGGGTTAACAGTACACATGGCTGCCGTCACTATGTCATGTACACCGCAAACATGTGCGGTATCATGTGGACATGTGACGATGGTGTCCCACCACATGCACCACATCACAACGGATGTCACAGTGCAGTGTTATGTGTACAGTCTACAGATACAATGCATGTGTAACACGGATGTCTGTGCAGGTGTGGTTGGTGTGAGCTGTGTACATAGCTGTACAGTGGGGAGTACGGGCACTGTGCCACTGCACGGTAGCAGGACACAGGTATGTTTCTGTGCGATGCGTGACCTGGACGCATTACATTGCCATGTCTGAAAGTCAGTTCAGCTGCTCAGCAGCACATATGGTGGACATTGGTGGCACCTCTAGTGGCTGCAGACAGGCATTCCATTTCACTGGTGTACCACATCGGATGTCCAGGGGGTCCACTACAGTGATGAGCCCACTATGTGTGGACAGGGTGCAACGGTGACTACCCACTGCAGATGTACTGTGTGGCAACATGCCTGTAGGTATCACCCATGGCCTTGTTTGTCTGGGTCATCGACAATTGTGTGTGATGGACATCGTGCACACGGCCCTGTGGTGGCCCATGTGACAGACAACCGTACTAGTCTGAGGTGTCACATTCCCTAAGGCTATGCAGACATTGTGGATGTCTGCTATGTCGTGCATAGGTCATGTCATGGTGTGACACTGTTGCAGACAGACATCCATGTGCATGGGACATGTCATGTGCCATGTCACAACGTGTGCACCCAATGCAGGGGCATAGGTCACAGTGGTAACACCTGTGCTCTGGCCAGATCACAGCTCACTATGTGGTACTGTGTGCATACCGCAGAGGCATACCAATGCATACTACACATGCAGCCATTGTGGAACACCTACACCATTGTATGCATAGCTGACTGCACATATCACACCAATGGGTTATGTGGTGTCATGCCACTCTATACTAACGGTTGTATCTACTGTACATGGGTGGTGTGTGTGTCGGGTGGTGCAACCTGTATACCGTGACTGGGGCACACCCAGGAGTGCATGTCATACCTGGACACATGGGGAATATCAATACACCGTATCATGCCTTTTACTAGCAACAGACTTACCTGCGACAGACCCTTGTCTGTGCGACACGCCAGACGTACACATTATCCATTACTATCGCCACGGTAAGCACTGTGCATGTCACATCATGCACCTGTGTGTTAGCATGTGCTATGCACATGTCTGCAAACACAACATAGCATACTGTAGTATGCATCTTGTGTGGCCATATACCTGGCATGTGTTGCTATATTATGTGTTGTACTATGACACCCACTCCTACGCTGCTTATCATACAAACATGCAACACTGACTTACCAGGCAGCTCCAAGCTCGTTGGTTGGGAGACACCCACCTCCACGATGGACGCGAGGGTTTCAGCGTGTTGTTCCATGGGTGTCCCCAGACTGGCCAGGAGCTCCTCCGTGGCTGTGAGTGGGGCTGGGTTTGTGGACCACCACCTGTCCCACCTTGTTGTCTGGCGATTGCAGCGCACGCTGTCTCGCATGCCGGATTAGGGCTGTGCAGTGCCTGCGGATCTGTTGATATGTGCGGTTGTGGCCGCCCAGGGTGTTCACCCCCCCGCGCATATCCTGCCACATCTCCTCCCGTTGTTGTGCCAGCAGTGGCACATGGCTAAACAAGATGTCGTAATTGTCGTGTAGCAACGGTATTATGACCTCGCCTTCCTGTCGGCTAAAGGCAGGCAGCCGGGATGTGGCATTATCTGTAAGACATAATGATGGTGACAGGTCACATTTACACTGCTGTGCTGGCATACTGCTGGAAATACATTGCTATGACATGTACAACATCTGCACAGTAATCTCTGCAAGGCATCATGGCAGTGACACAGCCGATTTGTTGCCGCCACACCATTGAGCAGTGGGTGTCATATCATATCTGTGTGTCACCTCATCACACTGTACACGCACCATGTTGATGTTAGCCTGCTGTGGACATGTGTACCTGGCTGCACCTGTGTCCATATCAGTTGGCACGGGTCCCCATGTGACAACAGTTCTACTGTTCACCTGGATGCTGTGTATATGTCACTAGACATCACGTAGTGGCCATTATGAACGCCAGCGTGGCACTGTACACATACACATGGACACCTGCACATGCATGTGTTGTGCCATGTACATCCACACAGCACTGTACGGGTGTTGGACAACTTGCCACGGCTCACCTGTGTTGCACATGTGATACACATGGGACAATGTGTAACCATGCCACATTAGCAGGAAAGGTCATGCATAGCATGTACACACGCACATTGTCCACAGCAACACACAGCACCTGTAACACCACAGGGTGCATCACCGCAACATTACTGCTGTGGATGGTTGATAGTGACAGTGCCTTTTGTCCATCGCACCATGTAGGATCAGGATAGCACATGCAGCCTTGCTGGGCAGGGCTGCATGGTATGGCAGGGTATGCCACATACATGGCACTGGGATGTGATCCACCTGGGGGGTGATGATATTGGCAGGGTGGCTGTCCATTCCATATGTCATTGCTATGTGTATATGGACATTACACATGTCTATCACCATGGTGTGGACACTGGCCTTATGCAAGGTAGGCTGCACGCTGCTTGGTGGGGTGTGTCTGGTGCATGCAGGTATCGCACATCCATGCATACACTGTAACCCTGACAGGTGCTATGTGCTGCGATATTGATTAACACAGTGCTGTATGTGGCCACACACTGCTATCCCGCACATGGATGGTTGCCTGTACTGACGTGGGTACCACATATGTCTACATCCAGTGCCTGCTGCCACCCCCATGTCTGCTGGTGCACTGCACACCGCCATCCCTCCCTCTGGAAACGTGGTGTTGGGCACAGCATAGGTATCCATGTATGGGGACAGGGATGTTCACATAGCAGGGGCACTGATGGTATCGTCGATCTGACCATACACGCATGACGCACCCCTCACACATACAACCCATTCATTATGTTGTTCACAACAGTGACACAGCTATACTGCTACGCCGAGACATTCACAGATGTACATACACAGATGCATGCACATCCGCCTGTGGCATGGCCTGGACTATTGGTGTGGTTCGCACATAACGTGTTTGAGTGCAGTTGGCGCAGACCTACTGTGCACATGTCTACACAGTAAGCCTGTTCTACAGTAGGCATCGGTGATGTGCTGTGCACATATCATATCTGCACATTTTGTTGGTGTCTGTCTATCCACGGGCCAGTGGTGGGACACACAGGGATATTGTTGAACATATCTGCATGCAACCCTGTACTGCTGTACCGCTAGCTTCTCAGGTGCTAATGTGTCATAGACATGCACACCATACCCGCACATGTGGTAGTGGGTTGCCACCCATATCCATCTCCTCTTGTGGGTTGCTATCATCCCACACCCTCTTTGTATTGTATGTTCAGGCTATGCACCTGTGTGGGGCTTGTGGGCATGCAATGCAGTACTATGTGCCTTTGCACCCATCGCAGAACAAGTCACACAGGTACACTGGCGGCCGTACACTGCACAGCTTGATGTCGGCACATCACATGTTGTACACACGTAACACATCTCCTGTGGGACATGGTCAAATGTACAGGCATGTCCATCAGTCACATGCCACTGCTACCCCTACATGACGGCTATGCGGGACATGTGGCGGTACAGCAACTGTCACATGTACACGCAGCAATGCCCCTACCTGCATCACGTGGTACTGCCTGTGGGGCATGTGCGCCTGCATCCATGCTATGGCCATAGATGACAGTTGTACATCGATATGTGCAACATACCTCATTGGGAGTTCTCATGTGCACATGTTCAACATGTCAACGCATTGTTTGTGTCTGTCAGACAGTCATTGTTGTGCATGGTTTACATGGCAGCCATGGCTAACTGTGTGTGATTCCAAGTACTTCATTGGGCTACCAGCATTGTACATTATCACAGCACATTCCAGCCATCACGTAGCCATCCTAGATGACAGTGTGAGGTGTTCTGCCATGTGCACATATGTCACACTGTACGAGGGTGACTGACACACATTCTCAGGACAGGGTTCTGACTGCTGTGGATGTGTGTGATGCTGTCGACGACCATGACTGCGCCAGATGGTGTCATCTGGATGTGTAACATTCACAACACACACCTACCTTCACGTAGCAACACATCATCCACAACAATGGACATCCCTGCATGAACACTGTGTGCAGTATGTCTGTATGACCACTGCATGCACCACTGGTAGCCACCAGCATGGCTGCCAACAGCAGCAGTGTGTATCCTGTGTGAACATGGGTTACACCATTCACAACACACCTGTGTCAGATGGCCCTGTTGTGGGTCACAGTGCAGTTCCACACATCATGTAACAGTATGCATCATGCACCGTATGTTACGAACATGTGAACGCCTGTGCAAGTCAACATATGCACACATGACACATCACCTGGTACAACATGTCTGTCTTACCACATGCTATTGTGACCACCCTGTGATGACATTGTACAGGCTACGTGGACTGGGACATCTGATGGCTCAATGGTGTATTCACCCTCTGGGTGTGTGTCTAGCCGGGTGTACAGTAGGCAGTGGTCTGCACACAGGGATACTGTACATTGGCCTACTCTGTCACTGCGACTGTTGACTATGGTCATACTGTACTTATGCAGGCATGTGGTATTTGTCCAGTATGACAGTCGTGGTCAACCACAGTACTGTGGCACACATGACCTGCGGACATCTGCCTAGGGTGTGGGGCCCACATGTACATCTTCACATGCTATGCTGCCTCTGCAGCGGTGTCACATGTCTGTCGCCAGCAGGGCTCTCACAGGCAGGCACGGCATGCAGTGATGTGTGACAATGCTTGCACCCTCCACTGTGCTGTACACAAGCACTGCACACACAGTACGGCATGCCTGACATTTATCTGCGGTGCCTGGGACCTGCCTCCATGCTCTACAGAGCACACCTGCCAGTCCAGATTGTACACAGATCATACCTCCCAGGCACATACCTGGACTGCAACACACACAGGTGAGTGGATCCCACATCACACAGTGATTTACACACATACTATAGTTTTTTCAAAAACAAATGCATCATAGGTACTCCATGTTCAGATACCCATGTTTGTGACCGCTAGACACATTGTGACACGCGACGGTGAGTACACTGTACACCACAGGTTACATGCTGGCTGTGTTATCATACTGTACATTGCACCTCGGACAGTTGCTACTGCCATGTGCTGACAGCAACACGCACTTCCCTAGTATGGACTCCCATGTACCCACACATGCTTGGCCATGCACTACACATAGCTGGGTGACACATTACACAAGACATACCATACCTACACTACCCTCAGCATGCACCATACCTCCATGTGTCTGTGTGCTATACCTACGGACATCCCCCCTCTGGTTGATGAACATATATGCTTCTGCTAGCCACGCCCTGGACACACACCCATCGCAGCATACATGGTACATGTGCTCAACGGCCGGTACTACCGACATCTGCTGACGGGGGTAGTTAATGGCATGGCACCCCGTCAGCCGGACAGTATACATGACTATGCTGACACATATCACAGTGCACTTCCGCTACATGTACGCAGTGGTAGGGACCATGCTATTCCACACAGAGACATGGTGGTACTGGCCTTTTCACTGACACCACGGTGGTATTCATGTTCCATGCACATGTGCTGTATGGGCGCATGTGCAGGCTGTTCCACGGTGGGTATGTTCAAATGTGTGTGGTGCATCACTTGACAGTCATAGTGGGTCCTCGTGGTCCATCACATACCCACAGCTAGCTACCTACACATGACCGCCATACATTGCAGTGTGGGCACTCACGCAGTGTGGTGGTATGTCTGTGTTGTTTGGCTACATCCACATTCAATGTAGCATACAACAGTCACCCAGGCATTGCCAACAGAGATGTTGTTGGCAACATGCCAGCCAATGGGATACCTACCGATAATACACACTCTCACTCACTACAGGGTTCCATTCCATAGATGGACATCGCATTGTCCCTGTGGACACATACATGGTACTGCCATGCACACGTTATGTCCTAGGACACTGTCCCAATGTCACCTCCAATCTCCCTAGCTGTTATATCCTGCCAACCTGGTTGTTATGTGTCTCTGCAGCAGCCCACTGAATTAACTGCTAGCCCATTCATGGACGCTGTGTACCTTGACCACCACACCACCGCATCTATCACACTACACATGGGTGGTAGTGCATTGCACGTGTGGGACTGCATTCATACACCCATGACTGGACCATTCGGTATGGCACTGGGGCACATCCTCACATCCATGCTTCACACACTCATTGACGACCTCCATGCCTTTACTGGCACCCTTGTTGGGCCTCTGTGTGCCACAGCACACCACATCCACATGCTGCCCACCTGTCATACCATTGCATGGGTGGTTGGTGTGGTACAGAGGGTAACAGATCAGACATTATCCCCACATTGCCCTTCAGCACCATTCCACATTCTGGTAGTGGCAATGTACACATCCACCATCACATCATACCCTGTGTCTCAGGATGTTAGGCTATGTGACTGCTGGACAGGTCACACAGTGGTGCAAGCATATCATGCTACCTACGACATGTAAGGTACATGTGGCATTACACAGTCCTCAGTCATGTGGCCCCTCATGTTCACTATTTGCTTACATACACAACATGCTGTCACGGAGTAATGTCCATGCCTACATATCCCACATCTACATACCTGGCAGCATTCTAGCTCCACCAGATCATACTGCTAACAACCATACAGGTGTCGGTGTGGCAGATATATCGTGTAGATGTCATTGCGCCAGATACATCACACATGGTGCATACACATCACCTTTGCATAGCGACAGTCATCCACTGGGTATCACATGGATACTGTCCCTATACATGCATATCACATTGTACATGGTTGCTGTACACACACATGCCCCACATGGTGCTGTGGTTGCCATATTCCACTGTGGCGTGGGTACACATCTGCAGGGCCACACATATCTGGACTATGTGTGTTGCTGGGACATTGGTAGCCTTTGTACTTGTGCCATACACACATCTACACACGGGCAGGGTTACAATAACACATTCGTGGTGTACCTTCCACAATGGCTACAACTTTACATGTCATGGTATAGTCATGCCGTGATGTATACCAGGCTCAGACAGTTTACATATGCAGATGACAGACGGGGAACACATCTGTACTCATCTGCATACCACTTACACAGGGGTGTCCTCTACTCTGCCGTGGGCCATGTCCTCCGCATTACTGATGCATGTAGTACTCCTACATGGCGCTTGCAGTGGGCGGGTGAATGAAGCACTCCTGCATATGTGCACACATGCCACATTGCTTAGCCTGGGCTTCTGTGTTACCTCCGCAGACTAGACACACACCATGCTGTAGAACATAGGTCCTGTGCACATACCACAGGGACACACTGTGGCACTGGTCATGTGATAGCTCCCTTGCTGATAGGGTGACACATACACATGGGACCACCACAGCGGCAGTACTGTGTAGACATGCAGTTGACATCCACCTTTGCTGTTCAGTGGACACTACCATGGGGGGGTGACACTACTGTGTACATTGCACATGTGTTTACACATGGACCTGCCAGACGCCATTGTTGCACACATTGCACCTGCTACAGATCGCTTGGACATGGTTACTTGCTGTTCCTTCCATTTCGGTGGCTATTCTGCTACTACTCTGTCCCATATGTGCAGGCCATACATATCCTGTTAATGTACATAACACTAGGCCATACCTCCATCATGCATGCTATGCCTGTGATACTGTGTATAATGTCTGAACATATCCATCATGATAGCTTTACATTACACATACTTGACATAGTCACCCCTACTGCGAGGCATACGTGCACGCCGTGCACACATTACGTATGACATCGACGATATATGCCCATACACATGTGTGTTGTGACACTATACATACATGTCCTATCCCCTGCTGTGGCACTTCATTGTCGGACATCCACTGCCAGCATCAGCGTGGGTGGTGGCATTGTTCTGTGTTTTAAATCCCTATGCCAGCCCTTGGGTTATCCCGGCTGTGTACATGATGTCCCACTGCTGTGCACACGGTGTCCACAGTAGTTGGTATGCTCATCGGGTTACCACTACATAACCACCTTTCACCACTCTCTGCTTTATGGACAGGTATCTTTACTTACAAACACCGCTCACATACAGTGCAGATTCCTCATACATATCGTATGCTACACACCAGTACATCTCGTGGGTTCTACATACCTTTCCTGTGTTGCTTTCCCTATTCCGTTAGAATCTCGCTAGTAACAAGTGAACGGCTCGTGTGGGAATATAGTCTTTGTTCGGTATGAACATACAGTTTGAATATCCTGGGAGTCTTCCTTATATCCGTCGTCACCTGCGGCATGTGGGTTCATCACACCAATAGCTGTTCCTCGGTGTGTACTTATGCGCATATCACCTATGCATCTCCTCCATTCGTACGGTACGCCCGAACTAGGGCATGGTTCATTCCTCGTCTGGGCGCTGGTTATTTGCACTACCTTCGTGGGGATGGTATGTATTGTGTTATGTTATGTGTGGCTGCGACCGCTATGTGTGGCGTCAGGTACATTTCGCTGTGGTGTTAGCCGTGGATTGTGTGTGTTGGGTATGGTATTATGTTTGACATGTGGGTGTCCGTGTCCTGGCGGCGTCTGTCGATGGCGCTTTGCATTCTGATGTGTAACATAGCTCTTGTGTTCCTGTACACAACGGATGCAGGTATGCATCCGCTGCTGATAGTGTTTCCCACGCGAGATGTTGCGGGTATGCCGCTGTCATTGACTGCCTGGATGTTTTTGCTGCTATTTCGCTTGTATCCCTTTGATATGTGCGATGGGGTATATCGGCGGCTGTGGGTGACGGGTACGGGTTGTGGGCCTTGCATTTGTACATACACGGTATGCTTGTGTGTGTGCTCCATCCCTGCCTGGGGAGCTGCAAGTTACCTGTCTGTTGTTCTAGGAGTGTAGGTTTTGTTGATGTCGCCTGCGTCGGTACCGCCTGCTTGTGTGCTTCCTGCATGTATTCCTCCGCCACATCGGTAGTATATCTGCGGCTGTTCGTGACGCGTCGACTATCCCTTGGCATTTTGTCACGGATATTTACGGTCATTGTGGTCCTGTACTTGGGACGGCCTGTATGTTACCGTTGCCACCTATTCGGTGGCGATTGCTTGTTTAACACTCGTGAGAACACACAGCGGTGTTTACGGACGATACGTGTCCACGATCGGTGCCGGGTAGCACATGCGATTTCCGCGGTACATAACTATTGCTGCGTAACGCTGCCGGTGTATCGTGTTGAAATTAACATGTCGGCGCCATACATACGGTCATGATTTGCACATGCGCCCTTTGCATCTCATGTTGGCTATACTCCTGTAGTACATTCTGGGACATTTTCGCTTTGCATCGTTTTACGTCGCCAGGCGCCTAGCCAGTGAGGAGCTGTCAGTACTACTTTGTGGGTACTGCTGTACATACGCCTGTGGTTCCTATACTGTATGCCTACACATGTAATTCCACTCCGCCTGTCACATGTCACCTACATACACATTTTACAGTGGCACACACATTACACTCGCACAGCGGAACACACGACACCCTCACCTCACACATACTGCCGCTGCAGGGACGGTTGCACACAGTACCTACGTTGACCACATCGCCGGGCGGCGGTGTCTACCTCCGCCCTCATATCCTAAGAATATTACCCGCACATGTCCTGTTACTGTATCGTGGCCTGGCGATCATCCCGACTCGCGAATATGCATTTAGGAGGGTTGACCTTTCCATGGGTGGCGCTCCTGCTCTGTCCACCCTCCCGGATAGTCGGGTTGTCGCTCACTATGTTTACTATGTAGAGATTTTCGCCTTACTTCTCTGTAACCTTGCATCCCTGTGATTCCCTGTTGAACCTGTTGTACATTATATCTGTGTATGTGTACATATATTTCTACGTGTGTAATGATATCTATCTCCATATCTGTGTATGCACATATGTACATATGTAGACACCTTGCGCCGAACGTGGCAGCATACGCCGCCTGCTGTCGGACCCGCTGCAGTTGAGGTGTTGGGGGTCCATTCTCCGCTGGCTGTTGGGTGTGCAGTGTTTGGGTGCTACCTATGTTGGAGTCACACATGGGACCGCCCATACAGTACACATTACGGGCGGCCATGTTTGTGTGCCGTCCATTTCACTGTGTGCGCAGGTAGGGAGGTGTCAATCCATGGGGCCTACGCTGTCAGAGTATGTGCTATACGCTCCCTCTTTGCCAAGGCATAGGCATATTGGGTACGCCTCCGTCTGCCTACTGGGGCTGGCACAGTGTGTTCATGGCGCTGAACGCCCTGTGCCTGTGCTTGCCTTGGCAGTTGTGGCGGGCTTGGTGGCCCTACACCATTATGTCCCTGCAGCAGCTGTTTCCGCAGGATCATATTATGTAGCATAGCACATACTATGAATATGTGGGCACATGTGCCTGGAGAGTACTGCAAGGCTCCACCGGATGTATCCAAGCACCGGAACCGTGATTTCAACATCCCATCCCATGATTATTCTGGTTTGTGCGTGTGCCTCATTATGGCGTTCTTGCATGTGTGTGTGTGCATTTCTGATGGGTGTCATCATCCACGGCTCCAGTGCGTAGCCAGCATCCCCACAAGGTGACCTTGTGTGATGTCCCCTGGCGAATACCTGATACAGCTGTGAGGCATGCCAGATATGGGAGTCGTGGTAGCTTCCAGGGCTGCCAGCACACACATCCATGATAATGCCCCGCGCATTGCACACGACCTGGCAATTGATGGAGGGGAATCCCTTGCGGTTTATGTAGCGCCTACCCTGCTCCCGGTGGTGACTTGATTTCTATGTGCGCACAGTCTATCGCACCCAGTACCTCCGGTATTGTGCCACACGGTGGAAGTGGCGATATTGCTAGCCAACTCCTTCTGAGATCTGGGGAAGGATATATACTCATGGGCATGTCGTAACATGGCATCCAGAAACTGGTGTAGTACCCTGGATGCTGATGCCTGTGAGATGCCCATTATATCCCCGGTTGGCCTTTGAAAGGTACCTGTTGCCAGTATTCGCAAGCTTACACATACCTTTGTGTCCACTGGGATGGGCTCCTCTGTTGTCTCTTGTTCTCAGGCGTGGCCGCACAGCTCCACTATTTGCTGTAACGTGTCCCTGTCCACCCTGTAACGCTCTACTATTTCCAGGTCTTGCAGCCCCTGGTAGGTCGCCCTTGGTCTGAACACTCTCCTTCTCCTCTGAGGCCTACGGTAGTTGTCGGCACCCTCCTCCGCAACTCCGCCTGTCTCTAACACATACCGATGCATCACGGCCACGGCAGCACCCAACATATACATTTTAAAAGTTCCCCGTGTGTTTACACCCTAAAGTGCGGCGTTTGGGAATACGCGCTGTGTGTTGTGTGCATTCACACTTTATAGTGTTGTGCTCTACACCCGGTGATGTCATTGGGTGTGTCTGTGCTGCCGTATCTGTGTGTTATCTTCCGTGTTTTACCATTGGCACTGCAACGCTGTTGCCTTTGGTGTTACATTACACTTGCCTGCATTGGTTTAGCTTTACACCTTAATTTACTGTTTCTGCAGGTTGCACCTACTATTTCCTGGAGTGCATCCTGCAGGCACATGGCATCTCATGCATTTTGTCTGCCGCCGCTCTTATGCTACCTCTCTACTTGGCTGTGCTGTATCGGTTCTTCGCTCTTTGCAATTCTGCTACATCCCCTACTTTCTTTGCATTCATATGCCTCCCCTTTCCTGTTTTGCGGGATTCTGCATGCAGAGTTGTCAGCTGCCGATTGCCCTTCGTGGGTTGATTGGTGTTGATTGCTCATTACGACTCCAATTACACTGCTTCCGCATTTCCTCATATTCTCCGCATCACCTTCCTGTATCCGTGGTTGTTGACGGGCGGCCGCCACATGACTGGGTTGGGGAACGAGTCATCCTCGTACACATGCATCTGTGCGCGCATTCTGTACTCTCAGCGCATCTATTTCCTCACACGCCGGTGCTGATGCTGTGATGTGCATTGTACAGCCCCTGTTTGCTGGGCTCCAATGTGCTTCCTCCTACAGTGGCACACCCTCTGCGATTGACATGTATTCCCTCTAGGCCACTCCTCGGTGTATTACCGCTGCGCCGCTTGGTGCAGCCTTATGCCAGCGCGGGTTTTGCGATACAGTATTATCTGCCTCATTTGCATGCCATTGACTACTAATACATGGTTACGGTGCCGGACACCGCCGCCACTCCTTGGCAACCCTTGGGCTGTGGTTGTGGCTTTCCATGCATACTATGGTGTATTGTGGCTGTGATGCTGATGTGTCTTATACTGCTCTTTTATGACATTGTCATATTAATTCATTGTTCCGCACCTTCCGCGGACATGTCCTGGGGTTCTGCTGTGGTTTATGCGCACATACCATTTATGTCGTTATTTACGCTTTCTGCATGTTTTCCTTTGACATTCTCGGTGTCTTTCCCCATTGGCATGTTGCACCAGTATGACACCTGACGCTGGCAGCCTTCCGCTACTCCTATGTCATGTTTGGATGACTGTAAACCGTTTTTTTTGGTTTACATTGCCGTGCCGTTATGCTACGCCTGCGCCACTTCGTGAATCGCTATTTGCCTTCATTTGCATGGTGCAACACCGCACATGGGGTGTTTAACATACCTACGCCGGAGGCGGCGCAACTCAGGCGTACGCCGGTGGTGCACGTGGGATTGGATCGTACCTGAATCGCTCGGCGCCCATGTCTGGCGTTGGGGCGCCTACGCCATGCGTGCGCCTGGAGCAAGGTTCATGAATCCCGGGGTTAGTGTTTTCTTGGGAGTTAATGATAACACCGATTTTACAGTCAGCTGTAAACATGGTCAGCCATAAACCTTTAACATTTGCTTTGTCCTCCAAGAAGTAAATGTTAAAGAGGAGTGTCCAAGGACAGAACCTGGGGTACGGCACTTGTGACAGGTCTTTTGAATTATGTTGAGTTACCTACCTTAATTTCCTTGTTTCTATTTGTGATCAAATTAGCTATTAAATGAGTTATGTAGGAATTTATATTTTGCTAGGGGAGTTTTATCTATGATACCTGTGATTGGGATAGTGTTGAATGCTTTTGCAAAGTCTAGATACATGGTGTGTATTGATATGCCCTCATGCATTGCTTTATTTACCTCTTCAGAGAAGTCAACTAATTTCACTAGAAAGGAACTGCTTACAAAAAAACAAAAATAACACACACACACACACACACACACACACACACACACACACACACACACACACACACACACACACTGGTTAAATGAAATCTGTATGTGCGTATAAAGTCATTTATTCATCAGACTGACCTTGACATCTGGATGCTGCCTCCAATTTTATAGCCATTTTGTTTGATCAAATCATATTTCTGCAGGATGTCCAGAAAATGTTTTCAACTGAGTTGAAAGAGTATGCCTGGCAATATGCATGGAGATAGCATACACTGACTGACTACACTGTTTGGGGGAGGTTCAATTATATTTAAAAAAAAATAAAATCTAGACTGGTCCTAGAAATATTTCTGTTCTATTGTTGTCAACAATGTATTTTAGGAGACTGTATGCTATCGCCCATGTGCCAATACCAATCATATGTTTGCCAAATCCTCTGCCCAAGTGCCAATGAGGTCCAGATGGGCTGCTCTGTGAAGTGTAACATTCCTGCATATATACTTGTTTTTAGGAAAGTAAAGGAAAGGAATGAAGGTATCCTCAGCTGTTTTTAAAGAAACTTGTTCATCAAAGTGAATATATTCTTGCTTAATCAGTTTCAGGATTATGGAGCAGTTGGAACCTATCTCAGCACTTTGTAGGCAAAATGCTGAGGAACTAATCCTGAAGGAGGCACCCATTGATCACAAAACACACACACACACACACACACACACACACACACACACACACACACACACACACACACACACACACACACACACACTCTCTCTCTCACACTCTCAAAGGCACACATCACAAGCAACTACAGGGACATTTGGAGGAATATCTATTCAGGTAGGACACACCTTTACAATATGTCAGGAAACCTGCACACCTGGGGAAAACACACAAACTCCTCACAGACGCAATGTCAGCTGAACTGGATAAATACACATACAGGCAGCAATGCTGACACTGCATTCACATGCCACCAATGAATGAGAGCTGAATTGCACACATTCTAAATCCATCTATATTTTTCTAAATTGCTTAGCTTGTCATCAGTATGGTACAACATTTTTAACACAGTTTAAGAATGTTGCACTAATGTATGAGAGATTTTATTAATATTTATAAAATGTTTTACAGCTGTAGGAACCTTGGTATACACTCAGAAGTGAGCTGTAAGTCTAGACCCACCAAAACAGTGGTTTTGTGACCTAACTAAGGTTTGTTTATTTAAATACTAACAACTAGCATTTTGTATAAAACATGTATTCAAAAATATCCAAAGAGCATTATTTTGACCTCATAAAATGTAATAGTCAGTCTTCCTGTATATGGTCTTGAGCAGGGTAAGGTGCAAAAGAAATGAAGACAAAGATGATACTTTTTTCTCGTGGTTACATTTGGTTGGGGTGATTAGGTTTCATTATCATGTTTCATCCATTCTGTCTTTTGTATGACACAAAATTAGTAAACTTAATATTTCTGTCATCTCTAGTGACTCGTTTATTGTTAATATATGCAACACTATTTAGTGCAAATATGACTGTTAGGATTAAGTCTGGCTTCAAACTTTTGTCTAAATAATTGATCCTCATTAAATGAACATTAAAATATTATTTGTAGTGTACCATTATTAAATAGTTTACCAAATGAAATGGAAAATTCAGATTAGTATTATTCTGATCAGTCATACAGCAATAATCATCAGATTTGTTTTAGATTCAAATAAAGATTTCATGAAAATCTAGGAATGAACAGACCATATTTTTGGAGACAACAAAATATTGCTTTTCAGAAATCAAGTAGAAGGAAATAAATATGAGCAAGTCACTGAACGTTATTTTCAAATAGTGCACACAGATACATCTGCTACATTTTTAATAGGATAACTCAAATAATTATCTGCTTTGAAAGTCGAGCTCTTTAGAAACTATATCAGGTGTGTGATGGTGAAATTATTTTGAGTAGTTGTGTAATTATTTTATTAAAGTCAAGTCTTACTGAAAGGTGTGAAATATAAAAAGGTTCATTTGCTTGGATCTCTTCTAAGGGAATTAGCTGTGTGACTAAAAGAGTTATTAGTTGATGTAGTTTCAGATCTGTAATGTGCTTTC
This sequence comes from Protopterus annectens, assembly GCF_019279795.1. Classification (NCBI taxonomy): domain Eukaryota; kingdom Metazoa; phylum Chordata; order Ceratodontiformes; family Protopteridae; genus Protopterus; species Protopterus annectens. The sequence continues at coordinate 422,271,335 of NC_056748.1, forward strand.
AAGTCAGCTGCAGATACAGCTGAATCACATATTTACAAAGTGCTAAAAATAAGAATAGTAATAAGTGTATGATTTTGCAAAGCAGTTAGATAAAAGAATAAATTCTCTTGAAATTCGATGGTCTGTGGGCTCATTTACTTCATCATCTATTTCATGAACCTTCTGTATTAATAATGTTCCAAATGATAAATCAGAAAGAATGAAATTCGGTTATTAAATAATGTAGAAGTAAGAGAACTGAGTCTTAGAAGACTGCCTTTGAGCTGGACTTGTACATTCAATTAATCTTTGTGAAGCTGGCAGATCTACTTGTATGCTAGTACAATAGCTGTACAGGATGAAGTAAGAGCAAACTGTTAGCAAGGACACCTTGACGTCTGCACTAAAAATCTATTTTCAGTCTTGTGCGACTCCAGAGTACAACTCCTGCAGAAGTTCCCAGTTATATATCAGCAAATAGACAATATTATTAAAGACAGTCCAAACGTCTCTGTCAACAGCACCTGTAGTTGCATGATATGAACTACATGGCCAATACCCGAGTTAGAACAAGAAGCTCTAAGTTACCCTTTGTTTCAATATGCATCTATGACTGTGCACTTACATTGTTTTATAATTGTAGTGTGTAACTCTTTAATCACTCAATTATTTATTTGTTAAGGGCTGTTGTGCAGGGAGAGAGCTAAGGTTACTGCAGGCCCAGTGAAACATCTTGTAGCACAAGCAGTTGCAGATTCAGATTAATTTGGGTTTCAACACAATATATTTATCTAAATTCAGTAAATGTGCAAACCATATCACCATATTATAGCAAAAATTAATTGTTTGCATTTCTGAATGCTGAAGCACTCAGGAAAATATAACATACCTCAGGTAAACTCCGGTCTCAGCTGTTCAACTGATTGTAAAATCAGAAGAGTAATCAAGGGAGTCCGGGTACAAGTTGTGAATGGGCTGTGTGTTTCAGAGCTTCTTGTCCAAAGATACTTATATTTAATTGTGTTTTTATTATATATTTCTTACTAAACACGTGTTTGTGATGTTAATGTTGGGTCCTTTCAAACCATCACCGTGACTGCCATCACTGTGAGCACCAAAGTAACCTGTAAGCCATATCAATTAATAAAGTTTTATCAGAAGAACATTCCTTTCTCTAACACCTTGCATTAAAATATACAGTTGGCCAGAAGGCAAGGTTCATAAACATGTATTATGCAGGACACCTTACAAAGACCAAAACATTAAAGTAGTGCATTGAGACTGAGAAACTTGTCTATATGAATCAGAAAGACAAAGTTAGGGTTGGCATAATGCTCAAGGTGTTTACGTTACAGACTCAAGCTGCAGGGTTGATTCTCAAATGCGGTAATTGGTTAAGCTTAAGTAATGGTCCAAGAGGGTAGCTAGCCTAGTACTAAACTATGCACTTCTTATATCCGTCACCCACATGACTGATTTCTTTAGCAGAGATGCATTGATTGTCTCTCTGTAGGCAGATCTGCACACTTCTTTAAAGGATCAGCCAAAGTAATGCAGTGCAGGGTACAGCTGCAAGGCACAATGTGTAAGATAGCATAGAACAGTGGTGTGAAAGAGAATAACATTCACACAGCATGTGACATGCTGCCTGTCCAGTCTCTCTCTGTCTCGCACACACACACACACACACACACACACACACACACACACACACACACACACACACACACACACGCACATCAGTAATGGTGACAAACAACTGCCCTTTACTTAACAAACCACCTCATCTGACTCCTGTTAACACTTAGGAGAAGTGACTGTACCCTGCTATCTGTCCAGGGTGCCACACCCCACACTCTATCTTGAAGAATAAGACCAACTACCATATAATGGTTCTTCATTTCTACTGTTTATATTTACTACCTCAGCCATGTCTTGAGAACAGCTAAATGAGATGGTTTGGCAACCTTATAATGATGCCCCTCTTGGCACCTCCCATGGGAGGTGTACTAGATATGATACACTGAATGGAGGTCCTGGTGCACACCTGGGATATACTGCAGGTTTACATTTCTTACCTTGCTTAGGAATGCCTGAGGATGCCAAAGGATGTTAGAGTGGTACATCATTTTCAAAATAAGGAGACAGTACAGACTGTTAGAAAGAATGTGGAGGATTTTAGTTGGTTGGTTTCTTACTGACATGGGGTGTATGTAAATAGCATGATGTTGAAAGACTTGATGCTGTATTGTTTGGTCTACACCTATGTATATACAGGTAGTAAGAAAATGCCTGGAGCTTTGCATTTGGCTGTGAATAAATTGTTTATGGCACTGGATATGTATTACTATGGTCCTGACAATTTTCTATTGCTCTGGAAAGAAGTGGAAAACAGTTAAGTATATTCATACCCTGAGACTAAAATCAACAAAGATGTAGGACTAGGGAAGAGGGAAGATAGTTTTTCATGTTCAGGCTGACATATACAGGTTCATAGTTAAAGTACTAGGCTAGATAGCCTTATGGGCCATTTTAAGCCTAGCCAATTTCTCTCTTGATCAAATTAATGTCTCCCATTTGGTGTTCGATTGCCCTTATCCATCCCATGGTCAGTAATTATATATTACCCTAAAGAGAATAACTGGGATCATACCGCAGATAATTTGAGAGGATCCATGGATGGGATAAAGCATTTAGGAGCTGCCATTGTCCATTAGTAGTACATGGGGCAGCCCTGGGGTAAATTTTCTATTTATCATCCATTGATCAGAGTTGCACTTGAATAGTATGAGCTTTGTTTTCTGTGGATGGGGAGTCTGTTCAAAAGCAGTCATATCCTCTGCAAGATCTACCGATCCCTTCACTCCATTCTGTATATGTTGCAGAAGAGGAATAGATAGACAGGATATTTCTGATACCATTTGACTTGGAGATGTGCAGTAAATCCATTCACAATGGGTCGTAGGATACTTTAAATGCTAGACACAGATCGCCTCTTAGCAGTCTGCAGGACACTGAGAAAAGTGTCAGGCATACCTCTCAACCTCTTAGTGCAAGGAATCTGGGCTAAAATAATGGGATTAAAAGGGCCCAGAAATATGGATATATTTTAAACACGGCTCTTATAAACTTAGAAAGTTTCTATACTAATAGGTTCATAGGTTGGTACTAGGCTATCGGCCCTAGGGCCTATACAAGCCTAGCCACAACAATTCCCTGGCTATTTCTTCCCACAATATTTACTTCCCAGCACATGCATTGCCTGAACAATATGAAGTCTGAAAACTGATTGTCTGTCATAATTTATTTATTTCAGTCCTCACTGATTTGCCATAAAACCATACATTTTATACAGAACAGACAAAAAATATGTAGGGTTAACACCTGCCCCTCTTTGCTTAGGACAGTCCTATTTGGGCAGTTGTGTCCTGCGGGGGGGGGGGGGGGGGACTGAAAAAATCAACATCATCTGAGATTTAAGGGGGGGAATCCTAAATTTTCGTTAACATTTGCACAAAGCAATTAATTTGTGTCTGAAACACCTAAATATAATATGAAACAGCATAAGTGACACAAGTGTTATGCGAATAAGTTTTTATTTTGACAAAAAATTGAAGTTCAGTCTTTTATCATGGTTGAAAGTATGGTTTGTCCTGCAAAATCTCACATTTCCATGAAAAATG